>NW_027503362.1:0-17796 GCF_021521415.1 Bidens hawaiensis
GTTACGTTTTCACCTGTTTCTGAGGTGCCGGTTACATTGGGAATCCCTCCTATGTACGCTCAAGACATATCACATCTGAGGTTTGATTTCGATGCAACCCTATCCGACTCGGAAAGAATAGCAGCGCTTGAAAGGGTCGTGGCAGAACAATCAAGAGTAAATCTTATCCAGACCCATGCTATTCAGCGCCTCGTTGCGGAGAATCAGATTCAGTCGTCCATCCTGATCGAGCATGGTAAAATAATTGATGCCTTGAAACAGTTCTTGGCATCTCAGGGGAAGACGAGCTGTAAGGGTGACGAGCTGAGGACAAAAAAGAGCAACGATCGAGACGATGATCCCAATGCATCGAAAGGTGCAGGTGGAGAGTTGCCAAGAACTGAACAAGCTCTTGGGACTTCCACATCTCAGGGGGAGTCAACTAGTGCAGCTGGCAGTTCAGGGGGTGATGATGTGGTGGTTGTGGATGCTGAGGAGATGATGGATGATGATATTGTAGGTGACGACGATGTGTTACCATTAGAAGAGATTGAGAAGATAGGGGCTGAGATCGTGATTGACGATGAAGTTGAAGAAGGAGAGATTGTGGAGGACAACGTTGAACATGAGATTCCGGAAGTTGATAAGTCAGATATGGGTCAAGATATGGGATGTGATGAGACAGAATGGGAGGAGCAGCCAAGATGGAAAGAAGGCTACGCTCAGTGGTTCGTAAAGACTAAGAAACCGGCGGTCCCTACTATGTTCAAGAAAAGTTACAACATCAGGGGTTATGCTGAATCGAAAAAGGGGATTATATGCTGGTTATATGATGAGCAGTTGAGGCTTTTTGTGATTAAACGGTATGATGGGGTTCAGTATTTCAAGAGGTTGTTGAGATCGTTGAATACGTTGCCTGAGTGTGAAGTGAAGGACTTAGCCAGGTTGGGGTTGATAAACAGGAGTGATGATAACATGGCTAGGGTCATTGGGAAGATAGTCTGGAAGGAAAGCATAAAGGAGAAAAAGTTCGAGCTGTTGAAACCACAGAAAGGAAAGCTCGTTGAAGACAAAGATAGAGGAATGAGAGCAGATGGCAAGCCTTGGATGATAATGAAGTATAAGCCGATCCGGTGTATAAAAGAAGTGCCGATGAAACAAATGCCCAAGGATGTGCTCAAAGATCTGAAATGGTGGTACGTTGATTGTGAAACAGCTGAAGCAGTAATGGAGGATGAAGATGAACAAGAGCTGATGAGAGTATATGATCCTATGCATTTAGTGAATTTTTCTCAAGCTGATCTGCAGGTGCTGAACGAGAAAAAGATATTTTACATTCCTGCATGGAAAGAAGAAGCAAAGAAATATCAAAGAGTAGTTTCAGTTTGTGTACGAGAAGCCGTTCATGCTTGAAGATGGAAGATACAAGAGTTTTAGGATTACGAGACACGTGTTTGAAGATAGAGATATGAAGCTACTGCCAAGGGGGAGTCTTTTGGTACATGATGTCAGTAGTTCAGTATATAGTGTCTGTAATCGAGTTAGTATGTTTTGTATTTGGATTTGAGCGAAGTTGTCTCACAAGTTCGCCTGATATGGGCGAACTTGTTGAACAAGCGAAGTTAGTGACAACTTCGCCTAAACATGTTAGGCGAAGTTGTCGTATGATTAATACGGATAGGTTACGGCTTGTTTGAAGAAGTTGTTTCAGAATTCGTGTAATCAGTGATCGGTGTATCACGTGTTTCTAGTTGCAATACAACGTGTTCTTTGTTTATTGTAACGTGTGTTTGATTGTGTTTAACGTGTATCGTCTTCTACGCTCGTATTGTCTTACGTAGGGATTCCGCACCTACGTAGAACGAGATATTCCGTGCAGATCCGGCTGGGAACCTACAATTGGTATCAGAGCAAGATTTCGCTAGGGGATGTTAGCGAACTAGATATTTAATGTATTCCCTCCTGATTCGTTAGGGGATGTTAACGAATCAGGGGGTGCTTCGTTATGGTTATTTATGTAACGAAGGGGAAGCTGGTTCGCTAGGGGATGTTAGCGAACCAGATCACCTTCTATATATAGTGAACTACTGCTCACTTTTAATATAAGTTTTGAAAAGGTTTTGGGAAGTTTTTGCTGTCCAGATCTCTCTCAAGCTTCACCTTAACATTATTCATCTAATATATTGATAATATATACACATATTTATAACACTGAATCGGTTAATTATGAGCTAGATCCTTAATAGTACTAATCTGATATTCACAGATCTGAGATCTGTTATTGTTATTGATTGGTAATCCGGGTTCCAACAAGTTTTTAAATGAGAAAACGTTTCGATTCGAGAGATCTACTCTTGTGATATGATGTCGTTTTAGGGAATGGTGTGAGAGAGTATGGAAGAAATACTTTGACAATAAATTAACACCATTACTTTATTACATTATGACTAAGGTATATATAAAGGATATATTCACTCATTAGACATCCCTAATGAATGAATATTTACATTAACGATCCCTCTATATTAACCTATACATTAAGAATACATTATATACGATATAACAAAGATCGAGACGCTAAACGATGTACTAACAAACTTCCCTTCGTCTCGAGCTTGGTTATCTTCCATTTTGAATACGTTAACACAAAGAACGAGATGTCGTGTAGTAACAAACTCCCCCTCATCTCGAGCTTTGTGATCTTCTTTTCTTTTTCAATACCTTAATATTATTCGTTCGTTAAGTTCCTTAAAACTTTCAGCTTGAGTTTTCACAGTTTTTACCAAACTGCCACTGTAGTTAATTACAAAACTGCCACTGATGCAATATTACCAAACTGCCATTGCAGTTAATTACATAAATGCCACCGGCAACAAAATCTCGAACAATCAAACTATGAGTTGATCTTGAAAATAAATTCTTCAAATATCTCCCTTGAATGACTCACATCAATGTTGAAGAAAAACTTTGTCAAAAATTTCTCGGAAAAAGTTAGATAAAAATCTTTTTGTTTTGGCCCGTTTGACAAGTAAAAGTCAAACACCCAAGCACCAAACAACCTTTATAATTCTTCTCTCGCGTTGTCAATTTAAAACTGACCCGAACCAAAAACTTTAATCAACTTCTAAACTTGAAAATCAACACGCTAAACCTTTTAACACCGTTTCCAACTCGTTAACAGCGAATTAAACAAAATTTAAGCGCGTTTCACAACAAACACCAATAACATCAGCAAGTTCATCGGGTTTTCAGCTCATTCTAAGCTCATTTCAGCACTTAAACAGTACGTTTCAGCGCAGTTTTAAGATCGTTTCAGCACGTTTCAGCAGTAAAACCGTAATTTTCAGCTGCGAATCAGCACGTTTCAGCCCATTTTCAGCACGAAAATAGTGTATTTCAGCAGCGAATCAACTCGTTTATCAGCGGACACCAGCGAAAACAGTAAATTCAGCGCGTTTTGGGCCGTTTTTAATACACGAACAAATTTGAATCATATGAACCAACTCGATTACCAAATGCTTGAATAACACGAAAACAACACCGAGACGTGATTCGAAAATGAAATCAAAACAGTACACGAACACACGGATTAACACAAAATCAATGACACGAACACCGAATTAAAATGGAAACGATTCACGAACTCGAATATGAATGTAAAGAACACGAACTCAGTTCACAACTAAATCAACACCGAAAAAGTATATCGGCGACTGAAACAGAAACGGAACTGAAACTAATTTGAAATGTGATTAGAAACTGATTTTGATTATGAAGATTGTGAACAGATAATGAATTAATTTGTGATAGGAACTAGATGCAAAATGTGACCGGAGATATTTGAATTAGACCCGTCAGAAATACGAAGCTAAGCTCATAACCATGTTGTCCGTATATCATCATCTTCTTCACGTAATTATAACAGCATGTATGAACACAAACAATCTGATTAGCTACTCACATTCCTATGCACACTCATCATAATAATCTTAACAATATGAATCAACAGAGCTCCAACTTAAACACGATTCGGAAACCAAATCAAATAATGGAGATGTGGATAGCAACAGAAAGCATTGTGAATTGAAAAGTTTGTTGCCGTAAACCAATTGTGGACAGACGGATAACACTCAACCGTAAATAACCGGACATTTTGATGTTGTATAAATCCAATCAGATTTATTCTCTCATCATATTCATTCTCTCGTATAACACAAATGCAAATATGATATGATCAGATACAAACACCTCCATACATTAAACTCCAATCGATTATCATCAATCATCCGAGATGATCGAAAATCAAACCGAAAAGTCCATACGTTACAATATGTTCAAAAATATCATCCGATCCACATAATACATAACCAACCGGATCTAATTCGATTCATCAAACACAAACCGAATCCAAATCCATACATTAATCCAACCGGATCCAATTCGATTCATCGAACACAAACCGGATCCATATCTTATCAAAACCGAATCATCACATGAACAATTTCAACATCGAAATCGAATCCGATTCAATACATTAACAAACCAAAACCAATTTCATCAAACTAATCAAAAATTGATTTCAACATCATACATTAAAATTCGATAAGATCGAACAATCAATACGTTAATGACGTACCTAAAATGAGATCAATCAGACGCAAGCTCTGATACCAAATGAGAAAACGTTTCGATTCGAGAGATCTAGTTTTGTGATATGATGTCGTTTTAGGGAATGGTGTGAGAGAGAATATGGAAGAAACACTTTAACAATAAATTAATACTATTACTTTATTACATTATGACTAAGGTATATATAAAGGATATATTCACTCATTAGACATCCCTAATGAATGAATATTTACATTAACGATCCCTCTATATTAACCTATACATTAAGAATACATTATATACGATATAACAAAGATCGAGACGCTAAACGATGTACTAACAGCAATAATAACTATTCTTAAATAATAAAGAAAAGAAAAGAATACGTTTCTTAAAGAAGCAGAAACGTGGAGTTACAAAGAAATAAACTAATGGTTTATACTAAAATTATAAGTTAAAAGAAAACTTTTAATTTATAAAAGAAAAGAGTACTTTTTAACCAAAGGTTTTAAAGTAAAGAGAGAGAGAGGGAGAGAGAGAGAGAGAGAGGTTTGAACTAAAGGTTCACAAAAGAAAATAATCGAGGTAAAGATTATAAAAAGACTAAAGGTCTTAAGCCGGATTGTATATCCGACTAACAAAAGGTTATACTCGTACTATAGGTGCGAGATAGCAACAGGAAAGACCCTCGGACGATGTACTGAAGCCGATCCAAATCAAAAAGGTGAATACGCCCTACACTTTATAAACTTGTTTTAAATCAAGTCAAACATGTTTATATGAAAAGGTTTACATGAGACTACGTGTCTCTAACACATTTATAAACAAGAGTATAAGCCTAGCCCTCAGGCTGTAGTATACGTTTGTCCGGATCCTTACATATGTGGTGGGCACACCACACTTGTATATATTTATGCTTTCCTGCGGGGAGTTAATGACCATGTGTATACATACGGGTACATATGTCGAACGCTGCGGTGTTTGCTGGGGTGTTTAGTGTAGAGACTCGAGTTTATAAATTGTGATGTTTTAACTTGGTTATTCCTAAGCCACGATGGTCCGAGACCTACGTAGTCTCGAGGGGTGATCAAGTAAAAGAAAATATTTTTATCGTCAGCATATTCACTAGCATGCGTTGCTGACCTATTTTCTAAACATTTTGCAGGTGATCAAGGTTAGGGCTTGGAATACGAAGTGCTCAAGATATCCGATGGCTCGGATCTTTTTGTTAAACTTATTATAATATGAATGATGATATTGTAATTAAAACAAGTAATCTTTAAAACATTAAACGAGAACTTTTAATCCCGTCTTTTGTGAATGTAAATATTATATTTTTAATCCACATGTTTCTAAAGACTTCCGCTTTAAAACGTAACTCTAATATATTTACAAATGTGGTACCAACATATGTGTTATACGCCTAGGCCTCGGTTTGGGGTGTGACAAGTGTTGGTATCAGAGCCATCGATCTTAGCGTATTACGTATTACAAGAAAACTAGCAAGTTACCCGTGCGTTGCGCGAAAAAATCGGTCGATAAAACCCAAACATTGTATTGACTACGTTGGTAACAGTACCAGAACTAAAACAAAAAAAAATGTTCAGTTACTCGCTATGGTACCAGAACTAAACAAAAAATCATATATAAAAATTAAGGTGAATCAATGGGGTGACGTCGGTTGATAATACGTGGGTATTTATCAAACCCGAGCGTTCACGTTCCATAGTGTTGAGTCGGTGACTTTGCGCGAATTCGGTCGGTTTCTGTCATGCTCTTTAGTCGTTACGATACCAGAACTACACCAAAAAAAAAGGAAAAAAACAGAAAAAAATGGTTCCCGATCAAAGGCTTGCCTTACAATACCGTAACCTTTTCTGTTTATTTACGATTTATTTTTTGTGAATTTAGTGGACGGTTCTGGGAATACCTGATCTGGAACGTACATGAACATACGGATTCAAGATATAAAATGCAAATATTAACTCTAAAAATTATGTAAGCCTTTTTTTTAATCAAATGTTGAAATTAAGACTTCAAATTTATATACATTTAACCCTTTTAGGAGCGTTGGTAAAACCCAAACAATGTATATTAAGTCGACATGAATTCGGTCAATTTTGGTTATGTGCGTTATGGCATCTGAACTAAAAAACAATTTAAAAACCGAGGTGTACCAATGAGGTGGCATTGGTGCGTAAAGCTCGAGCTTTGATAAAACCCGAGTGTTGAGGCAATGAGTCATCACAAATTTGGTCAGTCTCCGTCACGTATGTTACGATATCGGAACTAAAAAAACAAAAATAAAAACAAAATATAAACACAAAAACATAAATAACACAATTAAAAAAATGTAACAATCATTTGCTGCTTTAAGGAGTCGAACCTGGGTCCAAAGCCGGCACATACATCTTTCCTTACCAACATAACCACCCAGCCAATACCAATACATGTATATTCTTTCAAAACCATTAATACATATATAAAAACATAAAGCAACCATTTTGTGGCACCAAATTTCTCTTTTACTCTATATAGATAAAACCTAAGCTTCGATCCAAGTATAGGAAAAATATTTTATTACTTGTTATATTTGAATAGGGATACAATAGGCTGGTAAACTTTTCTTTCCCTCCTTACTCTAAACCACCCAACTTATTAGATGTCTTTCAAGAAGATGAAGAATAGCTATGTACGTGAAGCAAAGAAGGCTGGAATACCCGAACCTCTACCCAAGGATAACATGAGCGAGGACTATTATGAGGCGACCGAACCAAGCCAATATATTTCTTTGGAACCGAGAATTGTCCAATCAACCTACTTGATAGTCAACCTACTTGATTGTCCAATTAAAACTTGGATCGTTCTTAGAAACGTACCATGTCCCCGGCAACGGCGCCAAAAACTTGAAGCGTGCTGCGTTAGTGTGGTGAAATATAAAAGATGGGATGATTTAAGCTTTTGCACAAGATCGTGTTTTAAATTTATAAAATTGATTTCTACGAAGACTAAACACACATAAAAATAGGCAAGTGTACCTATCGTATATGTAGAATAGTATTGGTAAGAACCAAGTACCGATTCGTGGACACAAGTGTCACTAAAAATGAATCGTCGTTTTACTTTAATCGGAGGTTTTAATCACTTTGGGGTTAATTTATGAACTTTTTATAACATGTAAATACTTATGTATAATTATATGAAGGTTACCATCTAAGATCAAGAATCCACTCCATTTTATCATTGATAATTAATATGTAAACATGTGGTAAAACATGCCGTAATAATATATGATAGATAGCTCCTCATTTCTAAGCGAGCATCTATGACAAAAAGGGAGTAGCATGCGCATTTTAAAGTCGACCCTTTCCTAATGTCATGCTACCTCGAGAATGTCATTTTAAGTTGGCAATTAGTTTCGTAAAGTAGAAAGATAAGGATTGACTTTGATTTCTCAAATACGAATTCTAACAACTTCGGGTGGTTGTAGTTTAGTCACTCAACCTCCCCTTGGTTGATTTAAGTAGGTTATAATTACACATTCCATTAACATATGATTTCTTTAACTAGAGAAATAGATCATAACTTATATCTCATAATTTCTAAATACAAAACAAGGATCCATGTTTCGATAATTTATCAAAGTATTTCTATCTTTCAAGAACATGAATCGATCATGAATGATTGCCAATAGAATTGACAATCACCAACTTTGAATTTTTGATTTAAGATGGTGAAATATTTCTCATCAAAAGATAATTGCAAGATAACCATGTACTTTACTAGACTAAACCACATGTTTTATATAATTATCAAGTAAAACAAAGCTTCTTCATAGATTTTAGATGGTAAATGGAGTTTAGCTCATAATGAGCATAGTTATGAACATTAGATTGGATGATGATAACAAACACATGATTAAACAAGAACAATCAAACCAATTGTGGATGTATCTTCCTTCTTAATAATGATGATGGATGATGATGATGATGATGATGATGGTTGATGATGATAGTTGATGATATGACCTCCAAGCCTTCAAACTCTTCACTAGATCTTCAATGTGGGTGTTAGTGGGTGTTTTTATAAGTGAAAACCGGATAGAACTCTCTTCAAGGCACACAAATGAGTGGAACATGAGTCACTATTTATAGGCAATATGGAGTGAGAAGCACGACCCGTGCTTAGGTAAGCACGCCCCCGTGTTTTATTATGACATGTGCCAAATTTGTTTTGTCTTTTCTTGTAGATGACCACGGCTCCGTGGGCAAGTGGAACGGCCTCGTGCTTTTGTTCCCAGTTTTTGTCTTTTCTTGTAAATTTTTGTCTTTTCTGGTGTTCAGAAGCACGGGGGCGTGTTTCTTGAGGCATGGGGGTGTGTTTCTTACTTTTCTTGTGTTTTCTTACGTTTTTCTTCGTCTTTTCGCTTGTTTCTTCGTTTGGGACTTGGTTTCACCTGAAATTGTATTTTATAATGATAAGTAGCCTTCTTTGCTATGTTATTTGATAGAAATTGCAGTTTTTAGAGATTATTTGATGCTAAAAAGATTTATAATTTTATGTACATCATGGACGTATTGGGTGGTGGCGGACGGTGGGTGTGTTGGGTGGTGGCAGACGGTGGGTGGTGGTGTTGGACAATGGGTATTGGTAGGGCGTGAAAAAGTTTAAAGAAGTTGGATATTAGCTTATTTTTTAAGACTGTAAAAGCCGTTTTCAGTTATTTAAAAAAAACAAACGGTGTTTAGAGGGCTCATGCATAAGCCCATTGCATACCTTTCAGGCAAAAACAAACATAACCTTAATGTACCATCACAAAGTGGAAACTGTACGCGTGTGAAATCCTAATCTTCTGCTGGTTTTGAAAGTCTTTTGGACCTTTACAAATAGGAAAGCACAAGTAATACATCCTTTGACTCATGTGTCACATGTGAATCGAAAGAAATACGAAATGCCTTGAATCGAAGAGGCGGTACATGGGAAATCGCATATTCCCCGATGGCGGTCATTGGTGGCCATATTATGTTTTGCTATGAGTTATTTTATGAAGAAGTCTGCAGACGGCATGAGTGTTCACCTTCAGCAACAAATTCATAAACCTATTGTCGAGAATAACCTATACATGTCTATGTCTCTTTGCCATAACGAGAACCTATTCATATTTGCCAACAACTGTTCAGTTTTGTTGGACGATTAAAAAAACAAGGTTATCAAGATGTTCTCAACAATCCCACGTGGTTAACTGAGGAACTACCCAAGTACCAGATTTGCAGTACCACTTCCTTTGTCGATAAAGCGAGAGAAGGTAAACGAGGTCGAAGTACTCCTTTGTAATGGTGCACCAAAAGGAGCTTTCCACAATGCTCATTGGAAGCAGATATATGATATCCAACGCCCCATCATATATCTGCTTCCAACGAGAATTACGGAAAACTCGTTTTGGTGCAACACCATATAGGAGTACTTCAACCTCGCTTACTTCTCTATTTTTATACGCAAAGGGAGTTGACCCAACAATTCGGTACTTGGTTAGTTCCTCGGTTGACAACCGGGGATTGATGTGAATGTCTTGATAACCTTGTTTTTGAAGTAGTCAAACAAAATTGAACGGTCGTTGGCGTATATGAATATATCCCTATCTAGGGAGAGACACAAATGGGTTTAGGTTATTCTTAGCAACATGTTTACGTGTTTGCTACGGAAAGTGAACACTTCTTCGATCCCTTGATGACGTTTTTGGAAAAAAATCGTAGTCAAACACATTCCGTCTACCAATGATAATTTTCTTGTTGAATGCCCGTGTACTGTTGGGAAAAACGACCACCTAGCCACGAACTATAAACAAAAAGTGCGGAATTAATCTTCGTTTGGCTAAATTTTCCCCGACCCGAATGAACCAATGAGGATGCAAACAAATAGGGTAATTTAAAAGTAAATAGGACACAATAATTTTAGCGTGGAAAACCTCTCAAGACAAGAGTAAAAACCATGGGACTACTAGAGTCGCTTCAAATCCACTATCACCAATAATGAGCAATACAATGTCTTCTCTAGATAAAACTAGAGGCATACACAAATCATCAAATACTTGGTACAAACTAACTTAAAGTATATAGAATTAAAACTACAAAAGAATACGAGTAAGAGGTATCACTAATGAGAGAATATATCAATTTCTGGAACGTCGCTTATCTTCACAAAACACCAAAAGCTTGGAGCACAAAACTTCTCTTCGTAATGAATGTTGTCAACAGAAGAGGAATAATGTCCAAAAAATATAGTTTCAAGCTTCTTCTCTTGTGCAGCGGCTGAAAGGAATAATATCACAACACAAACCAAAAACCCCTTTGTATGTTTTCCTTCAGCTTTTCGTCCAAGATACAAGCCCACATATTATGGTTGTCACGGGGCCCAATGAAAAACCAAAGAACCCAATTTGGGTTTGTGTAAATGCCGTGAACAAAAAAAGATTATAACATTTTTTTTTCTTTTCTTTTAATTATTAATACAATAATAATGATAAAAACCCATGAATGATTAATTTGTTGGGCTTTCTCATGGGCAAAATATACCCCAACAGATCTCCCTATTTTTGTCTATGAGAAAGAACTCATCACCCCGGCGAGTAAGCAGCATATCTTCAGCTTCTCCCTTGCCAAAGCTTTGGTCAACATATCAGAACATTATCATCGGTATGAACTTTATCAAATTCAAACAACTTGTAGTCAATTGCATCTCTTATCCAATGATACCTCACATCAATATGTTTTGTTCTCTTATGATACATAGAGTTTTTAGCAAGGTTAATAGCACTTTGATTATCACAAAGAACCACGTAGTGCTGTTGCATAAATCTTTTCAACCATAATAATTCTTTGCATGCTTCTGTTGCTGCCATATACTCTGCCTCGATAGTAGACAAAGCAACACACTTTTACAGTCCTGACTACCTTGCTCCCCCTGCAAATAACATAAAATATCTAGAAGTGGATTTCATGTTGTCCTTATTTCCTACCATATCCGAATCCGTGTAACTAACAAGCATCGGCTCCCCATTTCCAAATTTTATACCCAATTTGGAAATACCTCATAAATATCTAAGTATCCACTAAACTGCTTCCCAATACTTCTTACCCAGATTTGACAAGAACCGACTAACAACACCAACTGCATGGGTAACATCAGGCCGTGTAAATACCATTGCATACATCAAGCTTCCAACCGCTGATGCATATGGAACACTATCCATCTCTTCAATCTCTTTCTCAGAAGTAGGGCAATCTTTTTCTGTTAACTTAAAGTTGGGAGTAAGAGGTGTACTAACCACATTAACTTTAGACATCTTGAATCTGCTAAGCACCTTTTCAATGTATTGTTCTTGTGACATGTGCAACTTCTTTGAAGTTCTATCACTAGTAATCCGAATGCCAATAATATTCTTAGTTGGCCCCAAGTATTTCATTGAAAATGACTTGCTTAACTCTTTCTTCAGCTGGACAATTCTTTCTGCATTCTTTCCAACAATCAACATATCATCAACATAAAGCAATAAAATGATGAAATCATCATCACCAAACCTCTTAAAGAAAACACAGTGATTAGACGCAGTCTTTCGGTAGCCTTGCTTTCCCATAACTGACTCAAATTTCTAGTACCACTGTCTCGGTGCTTGCTTCAACCCATAAAGACTTTTCTGAAGTTTACAAACATAATATTCTTTACCTTTAACCTGAAAACCTTCAGGTTGCTCCATATAGATTTCTTTATCCATATCACCATGAAGGAATGTTGTCTTGACATCCATTTGCTCAACCTCAAGATCAAGACTAGCAGCTAAACCAAGGATCACCCTGATGGAACTCATCTTCAGAGCTGGAGAGAAAATCTCATCAAAATCAATACCTTCTCTTTGACTGAACCCTTTGACCACCAATCTTTCCTTGTAACTAGGCCGTGAGGTATGTTCTTCAGTCTTCAATTTGTAGACCCACTTGTTCTTCAAAGCTCTTTTGCCCTTAGGCAATTTCACCAAATCAAAGGTATTGTTCTCATACAAGGAATTCATCTCATCTTGCATGGCTTCAAACCACTCTCTTTTATGCTTATGTTCCATGGCCTCTTTATAATACTCGGGCTCTCCCCCATCAATGAGTAAGACGCACTCACCGGTCGAATAATGAGTAGAAAGTTGACGATCTCTCGTAGACCTCCTGAGTGGGACAAATGCAGGCATATCTACTGGTAACTCAGGATGAATATCCCCATCCAACTCTACATGCTCTTGATTATCAACATTATCGGTACCATGTTGTTCGTCCCTTTGATTACCATCTTCGTGATGTGGCTCAGATTGCTGAGTAGGAATAGGATCCAAATCAATGAGATCATCAGTGTACTGAGGAACTACCTGTGTCTTCTCAATATCTTTCAAACTCTGATCTTCCACAAACACAACATCACGACTTCTAACAAGCTTATTTGAAACCAAATCATATAGCCTGTATCAAAACTCATCTTGCCCATATCCAAGGAATATACACTGTCTGGACTTCACATCAAGCTTTGATCTTTCATCTTTTGGAATATGCACAAATGCTTTGCATCTAAATACCCACAAATGACGATACGAAACATCTTTGCCACTCCAAACCCTGTCTGGAACATCATTATGCAAAGGAATACAAGGAGTAAGATAAATAACATGTACCGTTGTATTTAAAGCTTCTCCCCAAAAGGAATTAGGCAACCATGCATGTGATAGCAAACACTTAAACCTTTCAACCAAAGTTCTGTTCATCCGTTCTGCTAAACCATTCAACTATGGTGTCTTAGGAGGTGGCCTTTGATTTTGAATACCTTTCTCTCTACAATAAGCATTAAAAGGACCAATGTATTCACCTCCATTATCTGTAATACACTTAAGCTTCTTCCCAGTCTGTCTCTCAACTAGGGCATGAAACTGCTTAAACACATCAAAAATTTGATCTTTAGTCTTTAAAGTATAAACCCATACCTTCCTCGAATGATCGTCAATAGATGTGACAAAATATAAGCAGCCCCCAAGTGTTCTATTCCTCATAGGACCACATACGTCTGAATGCACCAAGTCAAGTATACTTTCTTTTCTATGAGGCGGATGACTATGAAAAGAAACTCTATTTTGCTTACCATTCATACAATGAGAACATTTCTTCATATGAACATCTTTCACACCGGACAAGGCATCTTTCTTCAATAAAATAGACATCCCATTTTCACTCATGTGAGCAAGTCTCTTATGCCACATATCAACCACATCAGAATTCGTCAATGAATTAATCGAGTCTCTGGAAATCTTTGGATGTGCCATGTACAACTTTGAAGTTCTTTCACCTCTTGCCACGATCAATGAACCACGAGTGAGTTTCCAAATTCCACCACCAAAGGTACTGTGGAAACCATCATCATCTAATGTGCATGCGGAGATCAAATCAAGTCTAATATCCGAAATATGTTTTACATTGTGTAAAACCAAATTCATCCCAGTATCAAACTTCAAGCAAACATCCCCAACACCAACGATCTTTGATAGCCCATTATTACCCATCTTGACATTCCCAAAATCACCAGGAGTATAAGACGAATAAAAATCCATTTGTGATGTCACATGACAAGTAGCACCACTGTAAACAACCCAACTTGAATCATCACGTGAAATGTTCACCCTATCATAATCACAACAAATATGAAACTCTTCGGTGGCAGTGTTAGTTTCAGAAGCATCTTCATCACCGTAATATTTCTTGTAGTTGTTCTTTTTATTGTTGTAATTAGCCTTCTTGTTCTCCTTTTTCAGTTGTCTGCAATAATTTATTGTGTGGCCTTTTCTACCACAATGATTACACTCATAATTCAAACTTTCCTTTAGACTTACTGTAGTGCTTTGCTTTATTACTCGGACCTCTGCTATGGCTTCTCCCCTACTTTCGGTAACCAAGGCATCTGAATGTGAAGAGGAACCTTGTGAATTTATTTTCATCTCTTCATTTATAATACTACCTTTAGCCAATTCCATAGTGATAATACCGTTAGCCGCGGAGTTGGACAACGATGTCCTAAAAGTCTCCCAAGAATCCGGTAAAGTACCAAGAAGCCATAAACCTTGTATCTCGTCTTCAAACTTAATACCCATACCTGCAAGCTGATTAATAACACCCTGAAAAAAATTCAAATGATCAGTAACAGGAGTTCCATCACGGTATTTCAAGTTTATCAATTGTTTAATTAAGAACAACTTATTGTTCCCGTTCTTCCGAGCATACAACTCTTCAAGCTTGGTCCATAGAGTACGAGCATGACTCTCCCCGCTAATATGGTTCAAAACATTATCATCAACACATTGCCGAATATACCCACAAACCTTTCTATGCAAAATATTCAACTCTTCAACAGTTTTATCTTCAGTTTTATCGGTACTAAAAACAGGCAAATAATAATCCTTCACAAAAAGAATGTCTTCCATCTTGCCTTTCATAACATGATAATTAAAACCATTCACACTCACCATCCTACATCTATTAGCTTCCAACGTTCAAACGGTTCTTAACCCAAGAACAAGAGCCGAAGCTCTGATACCACTCTGTTGGGAAAAACTACCACCTAGCCACGAACGATAAACAAAAAGTGCGGAATTAATCTTTGTTTGGTTAAACTTTTTCCCGACCCGAGTGAACCAATAAGGATGCAAACAAATAGGGTAATTTAAAAGTAAATATGACACAATAATTTTAGCGTGGAAACTCTCTCAAGGCGAGAGTAAAAACCATGGGACTACTAGAGTCGCTTCAAATCCGCTATCACCATAATGAGCAATACAATGTCTTCTCTAGATAAAACTGGAGGCATACACAAATCATCATATGCTTGGTACAAACTAACTTCAAATATATGGAATCAAAACTACAAATAGAATGCGAGTAAGAGGTATTACCAACGAGAGAATATATCAATCTCTGGAACGTCTCTTACCTTCACAAAACACCAAAATCTTGGAGCACAAAACTTCTCTTCGTAATGAATGTTGTCAACAGAAGAGGAATAATGACAAAAATATAGTTTCTGGCTTCTTCTCTTGTGTAGCGGCTGAAAGGAATAATAGAACAACACAAACCAAAAAACCCTTTGTATGTTTTTCTTCAGCTTGTCGTCCAAGAAACAAGCCCACATATTGTGGTTGTCACGGGGCCCAAAGAAAAACTAAATAACCCAATTTGGGTTTGTGTAAATGCCGTGAACAAAAAAAAAGATTATAACATTTTTTTTTTCTTTTCCTTAAATTATTTATACAATAATAATGATAAAAACCCAAGAATTATTAATTTGTTGGGCTTTCTCATGGGCAAAATATACCCCAACACGTACCACCTCTTTTCTTTCATAGCGTTTGGTATTTCTTTCTAGTCATATGTATTGTGACACGAGTCAAAGAATTAGACAACGTAAGAACCAATTTACTGCCAGATGTTTAAACTAGTCGTCCACTGATCGTCAAACTACCCAACGAACACCACACATCTGAGAGGAACATGAGTGGGTGAATGTTATTTAGTTCAAGACTGTACTCCACAAAATTTGCGGAACAGTCAGTCAAGTTAGGGCGGCATGTCGGTATCTGCCTACAGGAAGATAGATGTTCAATTTGCCGAAATCAATTCGGTTATATATGACCACGCGATCGTTGAGGAGTAATTGAATGTTTAAGGCGGAGATGCGTATGTTCCGCCTCATAATAGACCAGGATCCACCGGCTGCAACATGGGAACATGGTTTCAAAATGCGAAAAACGGAAGTACTAGAAAGAGCCATTGCGATCAAGTTAGTCATCTTTGGTATGATTTTTAAGCTTAATGGTTTACTATTTCATGGCGATTATATTATGAGAAGAATATGAATTCACAAATGTTCTTTACCCGACTGAAATCAATTTGGAGAATTTTCTCTCCTTGGATTTGATTATTCGAACTTGCCTCGTAATAATCGTGCCCCATACAAATAGGATTCAATATGCATTGTAGACCCGAGCTCAGTCTCAACCAATGGTGGCGCCTTCCTTCAACACGTATTTATTTTTAATGAATCAAAGAGTGTTGATACTCGATTGCATAGGAATATCCCATGAGATATTGTTGAGGGGTCAAGATGCCAATTTGTGATCACTCCGCCATGAGGCAACATTGCTCAGGCTGGGAGTTATCTTCTCTTTATGGTTCACAAAGAGATCCGAAGTCTAGGAATTTAGGTTCCGATGTACTGGAAAACTATAACGCCCCATTTCGACATATAATAATAAACTATCTTATGTTTTTTTATAGAAACTATAAATCTACATGCTTATTTAATAACTTGTGAAATTAAAGTTGATATCATAAGGTACAAATAAAACAGGTTATTAATCATGATTAGTTCTTAACGGGTAATTATCAAACTTCAAAAACTTTACTTTAGGTAAAAATAGAATTCAGACTAAACCAAACGTGCAAATCAAATATAGCATAAGGGGCTGAAAGAAAAAAAATGTGAAAATTCCAATGTCTTCTTCACGAAGAAACAGGATGTTGGGAAAACTAGTATGTCAGTGTTATAGAACTCGTTAGGCTCTCGTCGGGCGGGTAGGGACCATCGGTTAATTAGAATGTAATTTATGTGATTTTACAAATATACATATATATATATATACTAAATTTTATATATAATTTTTTCAATGTTGATCGATTTTGACCAACTAGTGTTTGATCGGTGACTAGATTTTATCTTTGCAGTTTGAAGGTAGCCACTACAAGAAATTATGGTGTTTACCCACACATAGTATGTGTGGGTAATAGCTTATTATATGTTGATAGTTGTCTTTACCTATCATAAATTGAGTGTCACTATGTGTAGACTCGCGACTGTTGAGATAGATCATCACCCACACATCAGCTATGTGTAGGTATTAACAAGTTATACCTACACATACATGTGTAGCTAAAACTAATATACATGTGTGGTTATAAGTATGGCGATGTGTTTAGATGTCAGCTGACGTGGCACGTGACGTGGCATGTGACAAGTCATGTGACGTGTCCGGTGACGTGGCCTATAGTGATGACACGTGTCAGGATTATATGTGTGGGTAAAAGTATTATTATGTGTAGGTAAAGTGGTCGATGTGTAGGTGTTGATATTAGTATG
>NW_027503363.1:0-31550 GCF_021521415.1 Bidens hawaiensis
GGCGCCAATATGTCTAACTGTTACATTTAAATGTAAGAGTACAGAATCCCATCTTGACTACATACAACTCCCACTGAACTCCAGAACATTCCCAACCAATGCCTTTATGACTGGCAGTTACGCAACAGCGGCTGACATGATCAAAGAATATTCCTCGGTAAACGAAAGTTCTAATATGTATCTCAGGTCTAAGGATACTAAATGAGCATACTATTATCAAAACATCTTATGATCAAGATCCATGAAGATGATTTGATGCGAGTTACATCCAACGTCATTCATAATGAGGTCTGTGAGTTTGGAAGTCAACTGCTTGAGTCCAAAGTCAGAATAGTCTTAATTCAGAATCGCTCCCACGAGTCTGACTGACTACGGATAATTTAGAATATAATATTCACGGATTAAACGTATTAAAATGAACACAGTTGTATTATTCAACGTTTGCATTTAACCATTAAATCAAAAGTGAACAGAAAAGTACAACTGATTAAACGTCCATACATCCAAATACTAAATCAAAATAAATCACTAGCAAGTCTAAGCCCGATAGCATCTCTATGCTGATCATGCTTGTCCTGAGTCATCGGCTTAGTGAACGGGTCAGCTAGATTTTAATCTGTGTCTACTTTGCTTATCACGATGTCACCTCGTTCCAATATTTCCCGAATAAGATGGAACTTCATTAGAATGTGCTTGGTTCTGTGATGAGACCTTGGCTCTTTGGCTTGAGCAATAGCACCTGTGTTATCACAGAATATCTCGATTGGTTTGTGAATACTCGGAACCACATCGAGATCGGTGATGAACTTCTTCATCCAAGCAGCCTCCTTAGCAGCATCTGATGCAGCTATATATTCGGATTCAGTGGTATAATCCGCCACTACACTCTGCTTGGAGCTCTTCCAATAAATAGCTCCTCCATTGAGAGTGAAAACGAAACCCGACTGTGAGCGAGAATCATCTCGGTCAGTCTGGAAGCTAGCATCAGTGTAACACTTTACAGTGAGCTCCTCTTCCACTCCCAGAATATATGCGGCTTCTCCAAGATCTTTCATTGCAAAACAAGATTCCAACCGTTGCTTAACTTCCTTAAGCATAGGAATGTTGTTTCCAATGATCAGTATGTCATCCACATACAAGATGAGGAATGATATAGTGCTCCCACTAGCCTTTCTGTAAACACAAGGTTCATCTTCCTTTTTGACAAAACCAAACTCTTTGATTTTCTCATCAAAGTGAAGATTCCAGCTTCGAGATGCCTTCTTAAGCCCATAAATGGACTTGTTCAATTTGCAAACCCTATTAGGATATTTTGGATCGACAAAACCTTCATGCTGAACCATATAGACATCTTCAGAAAGATGTCCGTTAAGGAAAGCGGTTTTGACATCCATTTGCCATATCTCATAGTCATAGTATGCAGCAATGGCAAGCAATATCCTAATAGATTTGGTCATAGCAACGGGCGAAAAAGTTTCATCATAGTCAACACCTTGAGTTTGAGTGAAACCTTTCGCGACTAGCCGTGCCTTGTAGGTTTGCACATTTCCATGCATGTCGGTTTTCTTCTTGAAAATCTATTTTCTCCCTACTGCCTGACTATCGAGGGGTAGCTCAACCAAGTTCCAAACTTGGTTATCATGCATGGATTGCATCTCTGCGTTCATGGCATCTTGCCATTTCTTGGATTCCGGATCCAAGATAGCAGATTTGTAGTTAGTAGGCTCGTCGCCAGACTCGGCTACTAATAAGACTTCGGGACCATCTAGATGACATAAGTATCTAGAATTTGGTACAGGAGTCCTACTACTTCTGCTAACGCTTGTGTTCACGTCTGATGTATCAGCAACAATAACTTGTTGATCAGACGCTCC
Organism: Bidens hawaiensis; assembly: GCF_021521415.1. NCBI lineage: Eukaryota > Viridiplantae > Streptophyta > Magnoliopsida > Asterales > Asteraceae > Bidens > Bidens hawaiensis. Next base: position 1,875 of record NW_027503363.1, read on the forward strand.
AACTTCTTCAGCGGTTGTTTGTGATTCTTGAATCTCTTCAAGATTGACAATGTTACCTCCAGTTCCTTGATTAAGAAATTCTTCTTCAATGAAGTGGCCTTTCCTCCTGACAGAAATCATATTTGTATCAGGATGAAAGAAGTAATAACCGCTTTTGTAATAGTATCCGAAGAAAATAACTTTTTCGCCATGGGGATCAAGTTTGTCATCAGACTCACTTGTGATATAAGCATCACATCCCCATACTCTAAGATAAGACAATTTGGGTTTCTTTCCCTTATGTCATATCTCATGTGGAGTTTTGTCTATCTTCTTAGTTGGAGCTAGATTGACAATGCGGGCGGCGGTCATAAGGGCGCATCCCCAAAAGGAGTGAGGCAAGTTAGTTCTACACATCATCGATCGAACCATGTTTAGAAAAGTTCGATTCCTCCTCTCGCTCACACGCCATTAAGTTGGGGTGTGCCAGGTGGAGTGAGTTGTGAAACAATTCCATGCTCTTTTAGATGAGTGATGAACTCTGTGCTGAGATACTCTCCACCTCGATCTGATCAAAGTATCTTAATGGTTTTATCAAGTTGTTTTTTCCACTTCGCTTTGAAACTCTTTGAACTTTTCAAAAGTTTTGTGCTTGTGTTTCATAAGATACACATAAGCGTATCAACTATAATCGTCGATAAAAGAAACGAAGTATCTTCCATGGTTTCTAGTCATGGTTCTGAAAGGTCCACATACATCAGTATGTATGAGTCCTAACAGATCACTCGCTCGTTCACTTTTATTAGTGAATGAGTCTTTGGCGAGTTTGCCAGCTAAGCAAGACTCACAATTGTTAAAAGAGTCTGGTCCTGTGGATTCAAGAATCCCTTCGGATTGGAGTCTTTTAACTCTTGCCTTGCTTATGTGGCCAAGTCGTCAATGCCATAGAAAAGTATCATTGATGCTAGTCTTGATACGTTTTGAAAGATGATATACGTTACTATCAAGTTGAACATCAATCTCATAAATACCATTTCGAGGTTTAGCCTCAAAATAAAAGATATAATTTAAGTAAGCAGAAATAGCCATGCCATTAAGAACATACTTAAATCCTTGTTCAAACAACGAAACTGAAATGATGTTTCTGGTCAAGCCAGGAGCATGCAAACAATTATTTAAAGGAAAAACTAGGCTAGATGGACAAGTAAAATGAAATACTCCGGTTGCCAGAACTGGTACTCTCTTCCCATCTCCAACGATGAGTTCCATGCTGCCTTTATTCAGTTTCCTCCACTTCTCAGGCTCCTGCAAGACATTAACGATGTGGTAACCACATCCGGTATCAAATACCCATGTGTTGCTAGAGACAGTGAAAAGTTCAATAACGTATATGGAAATACCCCCAGAAGAGCCTTCACCATTGGCTCTCTTCTTCTTGATCTCAGCAAGGTATTCAGGGCAGTTTCTCATCCAGTGCCCCATTTGGTTTCATTTGTAGCACTTGCGCTCCTCAAAGGGCGGCGGCTTTGGCTTTGCAACTACCTTGTTAGTGTTGGTGGCAACCTTGGCAGCAACCGTAACTTTCTTCTTGCCTTTTCCCTTAAAACCCCGATTCTTTGGTTTTGGCTTCTTAACACCAGCAGATCGAATCATCAGAACTTGATTGGTCCTAGAAGGAATGTTCATCTCAGCCGTCTTGAGCATGTTATGAAGCTCCGGCACTGTCTTCACCCAACCATTCATGTTGAAATTCATTACGAACTGGTCGTATGAGTTGGGGAGAGAGTTGAAAATGAAATCAGATGCCATCTCATCGGGCATGGGATAATCAAGTTTCTTGAGCTGATCGATGTGCCCCTTCATCTTAATAACATGTGCACTGATGGGAGACCCTTCTGCCATCTTGCAACTGATGAGTTGTTTCATGGTGTCGAAACGTTCTTGACGTGCTTGTTTCTGGAACATGCCCTTGAGTTGCTTAAGCATCTCATAGGCACCAAAGTCTTCCAAGCCTTTAGCAAGCTCAAAAGTCATGGTGGCTAGCATAATACAGGAGACCTCAGCCGAGTCATCCTTATGCTTGTCAAGAACTTTTCGTGCAGCGGCTGTGTTGTTTTCAGGCTCGGTTGGAACAGGTCCATCGAGAACATACAGGCGCTTTGCCATGGTGAGAACAAGTCTCAAGTTGCGGTGCCATTCGACGAAGTTGGTACCGTTCAGTTTATCCTTCTCAAGGATAGTCTTAAGGGCGTAGGGTGAGATTTCGTTTGACGACATCTGATTAATTAAGCAAAAGTAATATTAATTAGTATTTTCGACGTTGTAGTCCTATTATTAATGACCCAATAACATTAATTAATTAGGAGTTTGAGAATCTGGCTTCAAGTTATTAAAGGCAGCTGTAACACACAACATTAATAAGTGGTTAGGCAGACTGACAACGATTGCCAATTGTGAATAGAGCACAACTCTCGGTTATGAGGCTTATAGAGACAACGATTGTCAGTATAGATACGTTTAGCCTCATCTTTGCCCACTTTAAGTCTCCAGACAGCTTTAGCACGTAACAGGAAAGTAAAGTAATAGTTGTCCTAGTACCGTGACTTGTGAAAGCGCCGGATGTTTCAACGAAACGCTTTCACCTTGATGGGATAGGCTAGAAAACAAGTGCGGTGTTGTAGCTCCAAACACTCGAAATTTCACAGTATGCCTCAAGTGTGACTTGTAGTAGGATTGGCATAAACTATTGGTTTTAAATTGGGATTAATTTTAAAATTATCAAATAGAGTAAAGGTCAAAATTTTACTGTATTTATTATCGTGACGAATAGATGAACCCTTTCATCTCTTAGGACACTTAGTTTTAAATAACCTATTAAAAACTAAGTTTGTCGCGATATGACTAACCAATTTTAAGTTAATAGAAAACTATTAAGTTATAAGTTTTGGAAATCAAAACGCTTTTAATTTGCAAAACATAATTGGTTAATAAAATGTTTATTTTCAAATTTATTTGGTATTAGGTCGGTGATATTATAATCCTATTAAAAAAAATCTAAGCAACCACAAATAGCAAATAACAATAATATGTAAATCCTTATGGCCAAAAGGTGATCGGTCTCGCTAGAGCCAATTAGGGAGACCGATCGGGTCAAGGGGTTCACAACATAAAACAACCACAAGGATGGACTTCTTCGTGCATTCCGTCATCTTGCCCGAACTCCCATTAACTCCAAGAAATCCTTGAGCTCGTTCGGTTATCTTCGCGTCTTCTTTATTACAAATTTATAAACTAACAATAATTTGTCCTATTACAAATTTGAACCATCTTTATGGCCAAAAGAAAACCGAAAAATTAATAAAACCGTTTACAACTTTTGAACCAACCATATGGCCAAAACAAGCTCAATAATCAAACACAACCAAACAAACATAGGTCGGGGCCCGGATTTACATATTCAAAATAAACGAATTTCGGGTCGTTTTGACTTGGTCAAATAAATAAACAAAACTTTGACCAACTCAAAACCACCCGAAAATAAATCTATATCTATAAACTTTAAACGATTTAAAGTTTAAGATGTAGATCCGGTTTTAAACGAACCGGTATCGACTCGTACGTTGTAACCGCGGCTCTGATACCACTGTTGGGTATCAACGGTGGTTCGGAACGAAAACGGTCAAGTAATTTCAAACCCGTTTTAGTTATAATTTCGTTTCGATAAATATTAATCATTATTAATATACAAACTTAAACAAACTATAAAAACGCAGCGGAAAGATAAACGATTAAACCGAACCAAAACCGAAAACCCAAAACCCGGATCCGATTACAACTATTATACGAGTACGATTAAACATAAATAAATCAACCATAGATCTAGTTTGTCGATATACCTCGGTTATCGAAACCGGGAAGACACCGAAGGCTAACGAAAAGAGCTAGAAGACACAATCAACAACCAAAGAAGGATCCGGCGGCGTATAGCGCCGGCGGCGGCGGAACTCCGGTGAGTTGTATGGCGGCAGCTGCAGGTGATATGGCTCAGGTTCGACGACTGTAGAGGACGACGGACAGCATATAACAACAGCAGCAACTTGTAACAGCTTCAGGTCGCCGGAAATACTTCGCCGGAAAAACGGATTCGCCGGAATTGCGGGTTCGCCGGAATTGCAGGTCCACCGGAAAACCGTGAGTAGTGTTTGGACAGCACCGGAGCTTATGTAGAGCTGTGGTGGTGTTTCCGATGACTGAAGGGAGAAAGGTGGTGGCTGTGCGGGGTTTGCGGCGGCAGGATGAGACTCGCCGGAAAACCGGTTGGCCGGAAAAGCGGCGCCGGATATTATGCAGCAGCTAGGGTTTGTTGTTTTAAGGTTATCTCATTAATAACATCATCTTATACTATATATAGAATGTTATTAGGGTTTAATCAAGTTAAACCAATTTGGGTTTGAGCCCAATTAACCAAACTAAGCCTTTAACCAACATCCAGTCCACCTAATAGATTGAGTCGGGCCCAATTAACATTTAAATGGGTTTATGCTTTCGTTACCTTCCGGTGTAACTCAGTCCGGGTCACATCGGGTCGGTCGCGCTGACTTGACCCGAACCGACCATTTAAATGGGTTTGCAGTTCCGGAGTTTACACAAGTAGACCGGTGTCTATCGATGACAAAACCTCTAGCAACTATGAATACTTACACTTGGACAACTAGTAAATTTTCATTTGTAACAGAGAGAGTTCTGTATTCAGATGTCTTCAAAGTTGGCAAAGTCAAGTGGTTCGTTCTCATAATCACAAGGCCATATATTCAGGCTGTCGTTTTGTTTTTGTTGAAATCAAAGCACCAAGTATTAGATTTGTAATGATCTAATGAGTATTATTATTTGCTTTCTTGACTCCAGGAAATTATCGCTCTATCCCAAAGGACTCAACACAGGCAAAGATACGCATTTATCAATTTATTTAGGTGTACATGATGCTGCTTCGCTTCCTAATGATTGGAAGGTTTATGCAGAATTTAAGTTGCAGGTTAAAAGTCAGCGCACTGAAAGCTATACAGAGATAGGTAAACTTTATATCTTCATGCCATATTAAGTAATAGTTCATCTAACATTAATTTGAAAAGATTAATTATTAACTAAATAGATAAGCATTGATACAATTTTACTTTATTGGTTTTTTATTTAGTTGTGCTTGTGAAGTAAATCTTTTAAAACATAGGTGAAAAGAATCCCTGCTAAATAGCTTAAAAGTGTATTTCTAAAGCTCAAATACAAAATACAATGTTAAGGTTTCAATTTTTTTGTACTTCAGTATTAGTTAGTTGTGTTTAGTGGTGTAAATGAGCCAAGCCCAAACTCAACCAAGCTCGAGCTCAGCCCGTGAGCTGTTTTTTTAAGCTTGGGCACAACTCGTTTATTTTTTATCACATACGCTTTAAATTAGTTTTATATATTTTGTGAAAAACCTTATACAAGCTTAAGATTGGCTCGAGCTCGATTGTACAGTGTGAAGTTGTAGCATGTAAGTCCGAAAGGAGGTGAAACTTGAGAACACAAGTGATTCGTTAAGGCTCAACGAGCCTAAACAAGTTTTCCATACAAGGTTTGAGATCGGAATCAATAAGTAATTGATGATCTTTATTTAAGTCTTGGCCCGCGCTCGAAAATCTTGATTCATTTTGAGCTTTTAATTTATCTAAGCTCGAGTAGCTCTATATCGACTCGGCTTGTTTGCACCTCTATTTGTTTTATAAATGTTGTTGGATTAATGCTAATGTTCTTTTGTTTGCTTTTTTATGGTTTCTTTCTCATATCATCATGCAGAAACCAATCATTGGTTCTGCAACTCTGCTAAGGACTGGGGCTTTAGTAAATTTATGCTTCTGAGTGAACTCAATGACACAAATAATGGCTATTTGTTGAGTGATAATCTTACGGTTGAAGTTGTGATTCCAATGATGGGGGCATTTAGACATTTCATTTGAATTGTGGTGTTTTGGTGTTTTTTTTTTTTTGCTGGCTAGTTAGTTCATGTCAAGAATCATTAACTGTAGACTACATATCACTTTCATCAAAGGATGAAAATTTTGGTAATTGGAATATTTCATTTCGCATGTCTATAAGTATACTTTGCTTTATCATGGCTAATTTAGTTTATGTTATGAAATGAATTGCGTTATTGTGATTGATTAAAAGGGTGCTGCTAAACGTACCCCCTTACACCATTTTTACTAAATGTACACTCTTCCCCCTTGACTTATTAGATAAATTACTATTACCCCTTAACATTATTTATATACATATTAGTCTCTACAACATATTTTTCACTTAAAAATTTTCATTACATATATCAAATTAAAAACTATTAAGTATTACTATTGATTTATTTTTTTAGTATTAATATTGTAAATATTTATAATACTTTTTTTTAATTTTTAATAGTATATATATTTATAATATCCTTATTTTACCTCCTTATCTTTTACAAAATAAACCCGAAACTCGAAAACCTAAAACCCTAACCCTAAATCGGAGACCCGAAAACCTAAACCCGAACCCTAAACCCGAAAACCTAAACCCGAACCTTAAACCCGAAACCTGTAACCCTGAACTCGAAATCATAAAAAAACGCAACTTGTAAAAAAAATATGAATTTTTTTTTGTGCTAATTTGATAATTATATGATTTCAATGGGTAATATTAAAATTGGTTTTTTACAGGGAGAGGGTATGACAAGCAACCAGGGGGTACATTTAGCCTGACCCTAAAATTAACCAACTATTGATGATAATACATTACTAACTATCGTAAATATTCAAACTAGATATAAAATAAACACTCAAAAATAAACTTAACATTTATGCAAACTATGGATAAATTGGGGTTGCGGGCAAGGTGTTCGATGAAATTTCTGAAAAAGACAAAGATGTTTTTACATTGAAAGCTTTATTTTCGGCGATGAAATTTCTGAAAAAGACAAAGATGTTTTTACATTGAAAGCTTTATTTTCGGGTCATACAAAACGCGGACGCTGTATAGACTATAGAGGTTGTTGATTAGTTTTATTGCATGTTGGAAGCAGATGCTAAGTTTGACGAGGTTACTTTAGTTAATGTTTTGACAGCATGTGGGAGAAATGGATAATCAGAAACAAATGGGCTAAAAAAGAGTCTAACTTTGCTCACGGTCTACGTTTGTTTGACCAAGCATGTAGATGCAAAGAATCACTCTCTCCGTTTCATGATATGCAAAAAGCTAGCATTATGCTAGTACATTAGCAACCGCTTTATTAGTCTTCTATGCTAAATGCAGGTCAACCATTCATCTTATGAAAGTCTTTAAAAACATGCATAGAAAAAATTTGTTATCATAATATCATGGACCGCGCTCATGCAGGTCAGCTCTTAAATAATCTGATCACAAGCTGAATTCAATGGCACTTTTAAGTCTTCATTATGGGTCGCTATGACAAATTCTTGGCCCGGGAATGCTAACCCATTAACACAGCATAACATATGAGACATGTCATGGCAAAGTGTGCAAATTATAGTGGATTCAATGCTACCACATTTTTGGCGATTGCCATATATATTCTGGTGACGCGAGCGGCGCCACTTCGGACTTGTACTACACTTCCATATATCACTACAACATTTGTTGCCTATCCTGACAACTATTTTTGAAGTTTTCCCGATGACATGTCGTCGATATAACATTAAAAATCTTGTTCCAACAACAAGTGGTCGGGATAAGTGTTGTCGGCATTGCTTCGTCCTGATAGAAAAAATAAAATCTTTCCCGACGACATGTTGTCGGGACAGATATTACAAAAAAAAACATTTTAAAAAAATCATTTATTCAATTATAGAAAGAAAAATATTTTATAAAAAAAATTAAAACCCTATCACAACAACATGTCGTCGTAAACAAATTACCAAAATCATTAAAAAAATCAATTATTAGTTTATAAAAAGAAAAAATATTTAACAAAAAAATAATAAAAATCTATCCTGACGACACGTCTTCGGGAAAGAAATTACATAAAACATTTTTTTAAAAATCTTGTATTCATTTATAAAAAGAAAAATATTTAATAATAAAAAATTAAAAATCTATATATACGACATGTCGTCGGTATAGGTAAACGACATTACTAAAGTTTTGCTGTTAATGTCTCGCCGGATTTTTTGCTGGAAAACTTTCCGGAGATGAGTTTGACGATATAAAACGTAACAAACGTGAGATACAGCGCAACTTCAAACACAATATACAAGCAACAAAGGCATAAACAAAAAAAAAAGATTTATTTCTCATTAAATTGGTATTAATCGGTATACGTACGAAATACAAACACGAGATACGAACAACGTCAAAGACGAAATATAAACACGAAGGAGATCTTGATGGTGGCAGTTTGAAGGAGTTCTTAACGGTGGTAGATATTTTGATGGAGGCGGAGATGAAGACGGTGGCGGTTGAAGGCGTATAATTAAGTTTCTTTCTCACCCTAGTTTACGTATCAAGTCCTTTTCACAATGGTCTTGTGTTTCTCGTAGTCTATCAAGGAATACATATCTACCCTTCAGATCATCTTTTTTCTGCTTCACCTCCACCTATGTCGCTACTCGCTGGATATGCATGGGGCAAGTGTTTTCATTGGATTGCTATGTTTACTAATAATAACAATAATCGTAATTTTAATAATCATCCTGATATTCGTCAGAGCACAGAATATATTATTCAAACAACGAAACAAGAGTGGAAGATACTTGAAAAAGGCTTGCCTGGTATGTACTCGTGGGTGCGTGTGTGCTTGTGTCAACTCATTAGGAATAGTAATTTATGACGTCTTTAAACGATTTCTTTTATTTTAATAGACACAATATTTGTGAGGGCTTATGAATCGAGGCATGAACTTTTAAGTGATGTAATCATTGGACCAAAGGGGACTTCTTATCATGATGGTCTCTTCTTCTTTGATGTGTTAACTCCTCTCGAGTTTCCTTACGGCCCGCCTGTATGTTCCCCCTTTTGTTCTTGGTCATTCTATACATGGTGAGTGTGTTATTTTTATTTTGTTTATTATTAATTTATTTTCTTTCAGGTTGTGCGCATTCGCTCTGGTGGTTTGGGTATCAATTCGCATATGTAGGCGTGTGGTGAATTTCGTTTGAAACACTACAGATCATGGGACGAGTTGCATACCTTAATTTGGGAGCCTGCCGATACAATGCTCCTCTTTTCGGGAAAAAATACAGGCTTTTGTTTTGAACGCCGAACCTTTGTTCCTCCACCCTGGATTCATAGACTCTGGACCCTCGGTCGTCACATAATACTTTTCTTTACTGTACAATGAGAACATCCTGATAAAATCGCTCAAAATAATGATGTATATCATGAATAATCCACCCAGGGTAAGGTCTTTTTTGTGTGTTTTTTATACTAGTATTATGTATGTTTGGTTCGTTAACTATTGAGATGTAGCAGAACTTTGAGGCTTTTGTAGTTGGGCATTTTTGCAGCCGTGTGCTTGATATTCTAGAGGCGTGTGGAGCTTATATAAATGGCCGGCAGGTTGGTGGTGTGGGTGACTGCTTCTCAATAGAGTTCCGGAATGATGTTGCTTCATGCATGATGCAACTTGTAGATGCTTTAACAAAATCGGAGCAAGTGAAGCTAAAAAGTTCAGTGTGCCAACCCCTTTGAGTCTTCGCTGCCTGCTTAAAGTATCACTTATATATCATATATGTTAAAATGAGAATTAAAATATTTTGAGTTGATCCAAAAAAAAATTTAATTAGGTTTATATTTTGTAATATATACTTCCTATGCAGTCAAATCTTGGATCTTCCATGTATTTGTGCTAAGTGTGTTTTGTGTGGTTAGTCACAGGTCTTGTCAGGTGATGTTAACAAGTATGGAGCCCTCAATGATGCAGCGGACAAAACTCGTAAGGTATATTTGATAAGGTGTTTGATGATATATTTGTGTATAATCTTATGACTGATTACTAATCTTTATTAATTTATGGGGAAGATCTCTGGTTGGAGAATGAAATTATTACAGTTTTTGGCTAGCTTTCCGCTTTTCCCAGGTAAGTCTTATAGAAAGCTTTCGGTTTTGTTTACTTGAGTTGTTCATGGTTCTTGGTTGAATCCAAAATAAGACTCCTAATTGGTGTGATATCATTAAGCTAGATTGCATTGTTGGTTGATTTGATTTTGCATTGCTCATGTTAGCTATCTACTTGGTTACGGTTTTGTTAATGGGATTGGCATGTTTTTAAGATTATTTGGTTTCTCTTATCTGCAAGTCCTTAACAAACGCATTGATACCAATGGGCTGTCATAGCTCCACTGTGTTCGTTTTAATTGGACCGAGCAACACAAAGAATACCAAGTTTGTGACCCAACTCCTGGATAGACCCTTACTAAGATCAAGATCACACTTTACAATTAGCATAGACCATCTATTTTTACTAGAAAAACTATACTAATCATACTCAAATACTTTCTCTCAATTATAATATATCTATACTAGAAAAACTCGATTACTTGTTTTTTTTCTTGTGTATTCGGGCTTCTTGCTTCTTGGTAGTTGTCTTGTCCCTTTTATTTTCTTTAATATTATTGTTCTTTAAAAAAAGTAGTTTAAACTAGATAACTCTAAACATTAAAATACCTATTAATTAAATTATACTTACAATTAACCTCTTTAACTTTCTCTCTTAAACTTTCTGTTAACTCATTTCAAGATTATTAATCAAAATGCCGGTTATCCTAATTCCTCTCATTGCAATAACAGGGGTGTTGGGGTATTTTTTGCCCATGAGAAAACCCGACAACAATCTTAATTCATGGGATTTATTATCTATATTATTATTATTATTATTATTATTATTATTATTATTATGTTTTAGAAAAAAAAAAGGTAAATGGCGTTGGGTTTTGGAGGGCCTTGACCCACATGAACTCCACTAATTGATGTGGTGATTTTGAGATGGGCTTGACTACGTGAAGGACCAGAAACAAGATCGTTATAAAAGGTTTATTTGTGGTGTGCACAAATAATCTTAACAGCCGACAAGCACAGCAAAATATTACGAAAGAATTTGTGGGTTTTTTTTGGGTTGTTTCTTTTGCTACTGTCGAAGACAACCAAGGACAAAGAGAGAGTTTTTTGGTGTTTTATTTGAAGATAAGAGACGTTTAAAAGATTGGTATTTTTCTCGTTGGTGTTACCTCTTACTCTTTATTTATTCCATATACTTGATGTTAGTTTGTACCAAGTATATGATGATTTGTGTATGTCTCTAGTTTTACCTAGAGAAGAACTTTTGTATTGCTCATTATTGATGATAGTGGATTTGAAGCGGCTCTAGTAGTCCCGTGGTTTACTCTCGCATTGAGAGGTTTTCCACGCTAAAATTATTGTGTCACTTTTACTTTTAATTACCCTAATTGTTTGCATCCTCATTGGTTCATTCGGGTCTGGAAAAAGTTTAGCCAAACGAAGTTTAATTCCGCAATTTTGTTTACCGTTCGTGGCTAGGTGGTCGTTTTTCCCAACAGAGTGGTATCAGAGCTTCGGCTCTTGTTCTTGGGTTTAGACTTGTTTGAACGATGGAAGCTAATACGGGTAGGATGATGAGTTTGAATGGTTCTAATTATCATGTTTGGAAAGGCAAGATGGAAGACCTTCTTTATGTGAAGGATTATTATTTGCCTGTTTTTAGTACCGATAAACCTGAAAATAAAACTGATGAAGAATGGATATTTTGCATCGGAAGGTTTGCGGGTATAATCGGAAATGGGTTGATGATAATGTTTTGAACCATATTAGCGGGGAGAGTCATGCTCGTACTCTATGGATCAAGCTTGAAGAGTTGTATGCTCGGAAGACCGGGAACAATAAGTTGTTCTTGATTAAACAGTTGATTAACTTGAAATACCGTGATGGAACTCCTGTTACTGATCATTTGAATGTTTTTCAGGGTGTTATTAATCAGCTTGCAGGTATGGGTATTAAGTTTGAAGACGAGATACAAGGTTTATGGCTTCTTGGTACGTTACCGGATTCTTGGGAGACTTTTAGGACATCGTTGTCCAACTCCGCAGCTAACGGTATTATTACTATGGAATTGGCTAAAGGTAATATTATAAATGAAGAGATGAGAAGAAAGTCACAAGGTTCCTCTTCACAGTTAGATGTCTTGGTTACCGAAAGTAGGGGGAGAAGCCATAGTAGAGGTCCGAGTAATAGAGCAAAGCACCGCAGTAAGTCCAAAGGGAAGTTTGAAGAATATGAGTGTCATCATTGTGGTAGAAAAAGGCACACAATAAAATATTGCAGGCAACTGAAAAAGGAGAACAAGAAGGCTAATTACAACAATAAAAAGAACAACTACAAGAAAGATGACGGTGATGAAGGTACTTCTAAAACTAACACTACCACCGAAGAGTTTTATATTTGTTGTGATTATGATATGGTGAACATTGCACGTGATGATTCGAGTTGGGTTGTTGACAGTGGTGCTACTTGTCATGTGACATCACAAAGGGATTTTTATTCGTCTTATACTCCTAGTGATTTTGGGAATGTCAAGATGGGTAATAATGGGCTATCAAAGATCGTTGGTGTTGGGGATATTTGTTTGAAGTTTGATACTGGGATGGATTTGGTTTTACACAATGTGAAACATGTTCCGGATATTAGACTTAATTTGATCTCCGCGGGCACATTAGATGATGATAGTTTCCACAACACCTTTGGTGGTGGAATTTGGAAACTCACTCGTGGTTCGTTGATCGTGGCAAGAGGTGAAAGAACTTCAAAGTTGTACATGGCACACCAAAGATTTCTAGAGACTCGGTTAATTCATTGACGAATTCTGATGCGACTGATATGTGGCATAAGAGACTTGCTCACATGAGTGAAAAAGGGATGTCTATTTTATTGAAGAAAGATGCCTTGTCCGGTGTGAAAGATGTTCATTTGAAGAAGTGTTCTCATTGTATGAATGGTAAGCAAAAGAGAGTTTCTTTTCATAGTCATCCGCCTCATAGAAAAGAAAGTATACTTAACTTGGTGCATTCAGACGTATGTGGTCCTATGAAGACTAGAACACTTGGGGGCTGCTTATATTTTGTCACATTTATAGACGATCATTCGAGGAAGGTATGGGTTTATACTTTAAAGTCTAAAGATTAAGTATTTGATGTGATTAAGCAGTTTCATGCCCTAGTTGAGAGACAGACTGGGAAGAAGCTCAAGTGTGTTCGTACAGATAATGGAGGTGAATACATTGGTCCTTTTAATGCTTATTGTAGAGATAAGGGTATTCGACACCAAAGGCCACCTCCTAAGACACCACAGTTGAATGGTTTAGCAGAACGGGTGAACCGAACCTTAGTTGAAAGGTTTAAGTGTTTGCTCTCACATGCAGGGTTGCCTAATTCCTTTTGGGGAGAAGCTTTACATACAAAGATACACGTTATTAATCTTACTCCTTGTATTCCTTTGCATAATGATGTTCCAGACAGGGTTTGGAATGGCAAAGATGTTTCGTATCATCATTTGCGGGTCTTTGAATGCAAAGCATATGTGTATATCCCCAAAGATGAAAGATCAAAGCTTGATGTGAAGTCTAGACAGTGTATATTCCTTGGTTATGGGCAAGATGAGTTTGGATACAGGCTATATGATCCGGTTTCAAAGAAGCTTGTTAGAAGTCTTGATGTTGTGTTTGTGGAAGACGAGAGTTTGAAAGATATTGAGAAGACACAGGTAGTTCCTCAGTATAATGATGATCTCTTTGATTTGGATCCTATTCCTACTCAGCAATCTGAGCCACATCACGAAGATGGTATTCAAAATGACGAACAACATGGTACCGATAATAATGATAATCAAGAGCAGGTAGAGTTGGATGAGGATATTCATCCCGAGTTACCTGTAAATATGCCTGCATTTGTCCCACTCAGGCGGTCTTCGAGAGACCGTCAACCTTCGACTCGTTATTCGACTGGTGAGTATGTCTTACTCACTGATGGGGGAGAGTCCGAGTATTATAAAGAGGCCATGGAACATAAGCATAAAAGAGAGTTGTTTGAAGCCATGCAAGATGAGATGAATTCCTTGTATGAGAACAATACCTTTGAGTTGGTGAAGTTTCCTAAGGGTAAAAGAGCTTTGAAGAACAAGTGGGTCTACAAATTGAAGACTGAAGAACATACCTCACGGCCTAGGTACAAGGCAAGATTGGTGGTCAAAGTGTTCAGTCAAAGAGAGGGTATTGATTTTGATGAGATTTTTTCTCCGGTTGTGAAGATGAGTTCCATCAGGGTGATCCTTGGCTTAGCTGCTAGTCTTGATCTTGAGGTTGAGCAAATGGATGTCAAGACAGCATTCTTTCATGGTGATATGGATAAAGAAATATATATGAAGCAACCCGAAGGTTTTCAGGTAAATGTAAAGAAGATTATGTTTGTAAACTTCATAAAAGTCTTTACGGGTTGAAGCAAGCACCGAGACAGTGGTACAAGAAATTTGAGTCAGTTATGGGGAAGCAAGGCTACCGAAAGACAACGTCTGATCACTGTGTTTTCTTTAAGAGGTTTGGTGATGATGATTTCATCATCTTATTGCTTTATGTTGATGATATGTTGATTGTTGGCAAGAATGCAGAAAGAATTGTCCAGCTGAAGAAAGAGTTAAGCAAGTCTTTTCTATGAAAGACTTGGGGCCAGCTAAGAATATTCTTGGCATTTGGATTACTAGAGATAGAGCTTCAAAGAAGTTACACATGTCACAAGAGAAATACATTGAAAAGGTGCTTAGCAGATTCAAGATGTCTAAAGTTAATGTGGTAAGTACACCTCTTACTCCCAACTTTAAGTTAACTGAAAAAGATTGTCCTACTTCTAAGAAAGAGATTGAAGAAATGGATGGTGTTCCATATGCATCAGCGGTTGGAAGCTTGATGTATGCAATGGTATGTACACGGCCTGATATTTCCCATGCAGTAGGTGTTGTTAGTCGGTTCTTGTCAAATCCGGGTAGGAAGCATTGGGAAGCAGTTAAGTGGATACTTAGATATTTACGAGGTACTTCCAAATTGGGTATAATATTTGGAAATGGGGAGCCAATGCTTGTTGGTTACACGGATTCTGATATGGCAGGAAATAAGGACAACATGAAATCCACTTCTGGATATTTGATGTTATTTGCAGGGGGAGCCGTGTCATGGCAGTCAAGACTGCAAAAGTGTGTTGCTTTGTCTACTACCGAGGCAGAATATATGGCAGCAACAGAAGCATGCAAAGAATTATTATGGTTGAAAAGATTTATGCAAGAACTTGGCTTTATGCAACAGCGCTACGTGGTTCTTTGTGATAATCAAAGTGCTATTCACCTTGCTAAGAATGCTATGTTTCATAAGAGAACAAAACATATTGATGTGAGGTATCATTGGATTAGAGATGCTATTGAAGACAAGTTGTTTGAACTTGACAAAGATCACACCGATGATAATTGTTCCGATATGTTGACCAAAGCTTTGGCAAGGGAGAAGTTGAAGATATGTTGCTCACTCGCCGGGTGGTGAGTTCTTTCTCATAGACAAAAGGGGGAGATTTGTTGGGGTATTTTTTGCCCATGAGAAAACCCGACAACAATCTTAATCTTCATGGGATTTATTATCTATATTGTTATTATTATTATTATTATTATTATTATTATGTTTTAGAAAAAAAAAAGGTAAATGGCGTTGGGTTTTGGTGGGCCTTGACCCACATAAACTACACTAATTGATGTGGTGATTTTGAGATGGGCTTGACTACATGAAGGACCAGAAACAAGATCGTTATAAAATGTTTATTTGTGGTGTGCACAAATAACCTTAACAGCCGACAAGCACAGCAAAATATTACGAAAGAATTTGTGGGTTTTTTTTGGGTTCTTTCTTTTGCTACTGTCGAAGACAACCAAGGACAAAGAGAGAGTTTTTTGGTGTTTTATTTGAAGATAAGAGACGTTTAAAAGATCGGTATTTTTCCCGTTGGTGTTACCTCTTACTCTTTATTTATTCCATATACTTGATGTTAGTTTGTACCAAGTATATAATGATTTGTGTATGCCTCTAGTTTTACTTAGAGAAGAACTTTTGTATTGCTCATTATTGGTGATAGTGGATTTGAAGCGGCTCTAGTAGTCCCGTGGTTTTTACTCTCGCATTGAGAGGTTTTCCACGCTAAATTTATTGTGTCACTTTTACTTTTAATTACCCTATTTGTTTGCATCCTCATTGGTTCATTCGGGTCGGGAAAAAGTTTAGCCAAACGAAGTTTAATTCTGCAATTTTGTTTACCGTTCGTGGCTAGGTGGTCGTTTTTCCCAACAAGGGGAACTCTTTTAAGAATATTAATCACTTTGTTTAGAAAAAAAATATTAATTGTCTGAAAACAAAATAATCAATCTATCCTAAAGAGAAAGACACATCTTTGTCGGTCTTTCTTTAGTGTCTGCTTCTGGATTGCTTCTAGATGGCATAAAGTCTAGGAAAAAAATACAAAATAATAGATAAAAATAAAAAGGGAAACGTGTAAAGAAAAGATTCTGGTTCCTTTGATTAAGTAAGCGGTTCAACAACTAAGCCAATGTTTTTTAGATGACTCATAAATTAAGAGTTGTTGGGAAAGTTTCAACTAATTCAAAGAATAACGTACAGTCCTTATTGAAACATGTGTATCCAATCATACAATCAAAACACAATTGATTATGTTCATAGATTTAGTAATCATCTATTTATGATCTTGTACAAGGTTACAACAATCATACATTTAATAACAAAATTAAAAAACCTTTAAATTCCACCCTTGTTTCACTAGTTCTTTGTTTTAGAAAACCGGTAGGTGTTTGGTGTTGAAACTGAATAATTTCTCTTGTAACTTTTTGATTGTGGCAAACAACCAATTCCTGATCTTTGTTCGCGTACCGGAGAATGAAACTCCGATCTGGTTCGTCGATGAGAAGACTCTTCCATTTTAGCATGATCAGCTCCTACGAGAACATGGTAGCTAGGGGTGGAGCCAGCGGAGACCGAGACTGACCGGTAGTTGTTGTGTGGCCTTGGTTTCTTTATGGCATGCATGAGAAATGGGATCAACCCTTCCATTATTGGGTTGATTTTTGAAGAATGGTAAATGGTTTGTTTATGACAAAGATCTGATCTTTAATGATCTTTGTTTGTGTTCATTTGATGAATAAATGGGAAAGTGTGACATTGAGTTTTATATATGAGGATTGTGGGACATAGTTTGAAATAGAGGTACCAAAACGAGTGCTTGAGGTTACTTGGAGGGTATTGACTCTTCTGCCCTTCATGAGATGAGAGCAAATTTACAATTTGTATACAAGACAAGTTTAGAATATGTTAAGTCTTGTTTGGAAAGCAAGACAAATTCTAGTGAAGATACAATATAATAAAAACACAATAACAATAACACTAATAATAATAAATCATCTGTGAAGTCTTAACATTGGTTGGGTGCATTAATAAAGAGAACTGAGAAGTGTGAAAATAGCACGGAGATGAAGGGTATTTTGGTAATTTGGTAATAATAAATCCAAGGATGAAAAAAAGCCAAACATGATAATGATACCACTAGCAAAGTGGTATTGGGGAAAGCAGGGTTATCAAGATATACACCTTAAATTCAATTAGTCAAAAATGCAATCCAGCTGGTGTATAATACGTTTATACTAGAAGATGGTCACCGATGTGTTAGAAAGTGTTCTTTTTTATAAAAGTGTTTTTTTATTATAATGTTACTTATGTAGTTATATTATTTTATAATAATTATGAACCAACTGAACAACTAGGTATACAACTTGTTCGGAGGAAATATTGAAAATTAACAAATTGATTTTGACTGTTCGTCTGTTTGAATAAAAAAACATACAAAATGAAAACCAAAGTATATATATATAGATTAAGTGTCATCAAGCCATAATAATTAGTACATAGTCACCTACTCCAACAACAGGCTTGAGGCGGCTTTACGCGCATATAACAAGTTCACAGAACCAACGGGAAATATTAGTTTACAAAGTTGATTGATATTATTACCAATTTCATTGACCTTTCTTTAATTACAATATTAAATTTCTTCTGGAAAGATATTTTATTAATTTTATAATAAATATCGGGTAGGGTAAGGTAATAAAACTTCTCACGTTTTTCATTTATTTCTTTGAACCGGTCAACTGAAATATTATGACACCTTAGAGCATTCTCAATGGGTTATCTATCTTCATCTTTAAAATTTAACTAAAAAACATAATTTCTTTAAATTATACATCATTTTCTAATAATCTCCCCCAACCCATTCTCCATTACCATCTCTATATTCATTTGTCTTATTATTATTTTCAATATTAAATGATTTTTAATATAAATTTATAGAAGGGTAAATGGAAATGGAGTATCGTGGAAAACTCTAAATTTGAAGGCTTCTTATATCATTTCACTAAAATTTAAAGATAGAGTTTGAAGATAGAGAATTGGTTGGAGTGATTATTTGAATGTTTTTTCTAAATTTTAGAAATAAAGATGGATATAGAGAACCCATTGGGAATGCTCTTAGCTGCTATATTACTTCAAACTGCAGCCATATTTCCAAGGATATGCATTGTTTCAAAAGCCTCGAAAGTGGTCCATGCTATAGCTAGTCAGACTGCATTGTGGCCCAGGTGGCTCCGGCTACCCCTATTTTTTTGGTCAGTAGTGTAAATTTATGTGTTTTCAATCGAAAAGTTTGAGCTCGGCCACCTCGGTTTATGAAAGATTTTATACATTTTGAGTCCAGCCACTCCGACGTTTTTGTCCAGGCTTCGCAAGTGCCCTTACTTGATACCAAAAACTTGCACTGAGTCAACTCATATATATTTAACAGCAAGCATCTAAAAATGATGGCGGGGGGTATATTTGAACCAAAATTAGATCATTTGATCATGAATTACACTGAATTGGTTTGAGAAAATAATATAATGTAGAGAGAAAATGTGATATATGAAAATGAAATGTAGTTCTCTAAAACTCAATACAATGCAACAACCCTTGTTTATAGTAGTTAAATTATTATCAACCAACTAACTCACCAACTAGTGTAACTGCCTCCATATTATTAATCTAACAAACACCGCAAAGGTGAGTGTAGGTGATAAACAATTTGAGTTGAAAGCAAATTGCTGAATCTTCTCAGCTATTATCCTTCAATACGTTGGTTGGTGAATTTACTGTTATCAAGCCATTTTAGTTTATTGAGATTTACGTTATACCGAAGCGGAATCATAATAAACGTCGATACAGAAGTTAGAATGTGTGGAGTGTACACTCGTTCGAAAATATCATGATTTTTTACGCCGATGAACCTAGTCGTTCAAGGGGGGCATCACCTTTGGCAAAGGATCAAATTGTTGAGTCATATCAAAAGAAAATAAGGCATGATGTTTCAAGAGAACTAGTTGTAAAATAATGAAAATCCTGTGAGGTGTAATGTATTATTGATCAACTATATATAGTAGTACAATTAGATAGATACAAGGAAAAATAATCAAATACAATCTCCTAATTATGATAACACTATAATACTAAAACTCTAATAATATTTTCTATAATATTCTCTAATATTCCCCCACAGTCAGAGCGGTAAGAAATTAGACGCTCAGACTGGAGCGCAAAGCTTGTGAAGAAACACGATCGGTTGTCACGTAGAGCAAGAACCCGATCGATTGTAGAACCTAAGAAACACAACGGTGTCTTGACTGTGGTCATACGACAGCTAGGCATGATGATAGAAGTTTCGACTGCAACGACAAAAGCTAAAACTGAGTCAGCCAAAACAACAACTTGGCGACACAAAGGTAACATAATAATAAATAAATAAATAAATAGATAAATAAATAAAACTCTATGTTTTTTTTTAACAACACAAAATATGGAGATAAAAAAACCTTACAATGGATAAACTCTGTACACCCCATGAATGGGGAAAAATAAACTAAATATATAAAAGGAAAAAAGAAAAAAAAAACTAAAGATCAAAAAATTGTTCAAAAACTAGTTGTAGGGTAAGAAAAAGGAAAATGAAGATCAATTAAAACAACCTTAAAATTTTGGTTTTGTAGCTACGGTTGGTTGATATGGTCTAAAATGTACATATTATTATATAAATATTCCATATACTTTTAAGTAATTTGATCTAGGCTTTTATTGAATAGTAATTCGAGGGTGTTTGAGATTCCTTATTTTAGCTCCTTATAACTTATGGGTTCCATACACAATTTTTTACATATTAAAGTAGTTACATTTATTAATTTTGAACAAAACCATCATCTCTTTTAAGATCATAACTTGTTACCGCCATGGGCTGATGGGGAGACCATGTTGCTCTAGTGGATGGGACTTGGTCAAGGATATTGTGGATCAAATGGATGTGCATAGAGTAAAGACCAACGGGCACGAGATTTAAATATTCCTTTCTTTGTAACTTAGAACCTCTCTGTGTCTATAAAAGGGAGAAGATATTCCATGTAAACGCATAAGACTTTTGATTTATACTTTTAGGTGTTTTTTGTTTTTTAAGAGGTAAAATGTCTACAATCTGCGGACCAATATGTAACATCTTGAAAAATACCATATTTATTCTTGGGTTAATATGTCAAACTTTGAAAATATAAGGACCCAAAAATAATTTAATAATAAATATGGTAAAGAAATAATATATATGGAGTATAATAAGTTAAAAGAATTCATATTAAGAAAATGGTGAAAGATTTCCATCCCACATGGAAAGTAGGAAGAAAATGGGATTCCTTTCCAAGGGTATAAATAAGGAAGATAAATTCCATTCCACATGAAAAGTGGGATAAATTTGGAAGCTCTTTATAAGAGATGGAGTTTCCAAAGTAATATTCTTTTATGCATATCATGCATCAAGTGGTCCTAGCGGAGGGTGCGCAGCACCCGACGCGCACGGGCTCGGGCGAGGACGAGGGCGATGGCGAAGGGCGTTGGGCGCAATGTGGCGCTTTGATGGAGCACTTTGCACTTAGCCGCCTTGTTGTTTTTGGATAATGGAAGCGAGGTCAATAGGTATCAAGATGTAAAAGTAGTGGCTACGATCTCGAACGATGCGGTGTTCGCTGAGTGGTTTCGAGTTGAGCTGGAGTTTGCAATAGTACTCAGACTTTCAGAACTTGATTGTTTCCTAAGCCACGTTGGGCCGAGGCCTACGATGTCTCAAAGGGATAATTAAGTATCAAAATATTTTGTGTCAACATATTCACCAGCATGCGTTGCTGACGTATTTTATAACTGTTTTTCAGATAATCAAGATTAGGTGTTTGGAGATGAAGAATAGCCATTAGACGATCTGATAGCTTAGATGGAGTTTTGTTATTAAAATAATGTAAATTATGGTTTCTATGTTTCAAAGACTTTTGTACCAATTATCGGGTGTTTAATTCCCGAATTTTGAAATATATTGATATTTTAAATTAAAAACTTCCGCTTCACAACCTTAAACTCTGATATATTTACAAAACAGGTACCAACTATTGGTCACACTCCTAGGCCCTAAGTTGGGGTGTGACAGGTTGTTATCAGAGCCATTGATCTTAACGAATTAGGTATTTAATCGTACCTAAGCTTTGATCAAGGGATAAGTTTCAATATTTTATTATATTATAGGGATAGGATAGGTTGGTATCCTATCCTATCCTTCATCATTCTAAAAATTTCAAAAAATAGATGTCATACAAGAAAGTGATGAACGGCTTCATGAGCGACGCGAGAAGAGCTGGCATCCCCGAGCCAATACTCCCGGAAGACAACAAGAATGAACATTATTATGAAGCTTTCTTTAAACAAGACCGTCCAATCATACCGGTAGTTCCATATGGAAGTCAACCCATCCATTTCCCGGGCACAGAGCAAATGCCAATTCATGTTCCAAGTTCTCCATCAACTCCCGAGTATCACCCATCTGGTATTCCGGACTATCACCCTTCTAATGAAATGCAAGTTGATAGGCATATCAAATCGGAATCCGAGCAAGACACATCCAGTTGGATGCAGTGTCATTCCGATCAGCGAAGATGGCACTTTGGAACTCCAACTTATAATCAAGCAGATCCCAACAATGATACTCTAGCAGGTCCATCAAGGAAACCTAAGATAAGAGTGATGCAACCTCAAGAAAGGATAAAAATACAAGTGGATTTGAACAAAGATGAGGAAGAGATGTGGATTAAGGAAGAATCAGAAGAAAATCCGGAGGAGGGAGAGGAGGATGATTCCGAAGAAGAAATTTCGGAAGAGATAAACATGGAAGAGGAAAATCCTGGTATTCAAAATGCTCCAACGTGTGATTGTCCACCGAATATTGGTTGCCAAAACCCCATGCTTCGTATGACCTATTACTACACAATTCCAGAGCCACCCACACAAATACCTTTTGGGATTCCAGAACCACCCACTCAAATGCCTTTTGGGATTCAAGAACCACCCACTCAAATGCCTTTTGGGTATATTCCTCAAGACCCTTATGTTCAAATGTTTCCTCCAAGTTTTCCACCATACCCTGGAGTTGTTCCTACCATCTCGGAACAAGCCAATGAAATAAGGGAACAGGAAGCCACTGCTAAAGCTTTTTACAATTTACCATTTGAAGCAAGTCCCCCACCACCATAACCGAAGAATCACTATGATATTGTGATGATGGGATATCGTGATCCACCACCACAATATGGATACCCTAATGTTATGCCCCAGTCACAAGAGGAACACCTTGATAGAGCCCTGCATGAAACCGACGACTTGAGGAAGTAGGTTGCTATTAGTGGAGGTAATTAAAAAAGAAGAAAGTTGGAAATAAATTACTACGAAAATGTAGTAAGATGAAGAAGATAATCAGGGATTACATGAAGGATTAGAAACTCCGTTTGTTGGTGTTGTATCGTTTGTTTCAAGTGCCGGTCTTTGTAACATACTCTATCCTTAGGTTTCGTAATCGTTTGTATGATATTCGAAGTTGTGTTTGTAAGATATTCCACCCAACGATATATAAATAAAAATCTTTGGTTCTAAATCTATTCTTTATAATTTCAGATGTCGAACCAAAACAATCCTTCACAAAACGAAGAGGCTTCTAACGCAAATAACAATCAAGATAGAACCGAACCTGCTCAAGCGATTCCTGAAAATCTAATGATAAAAATGCAAGAAATGATAACACAAGCTATGAATCCATTATTTCAAGTTATGAAAGATGGTTCAGTTCGCAATAGTGAAACTCAACAATCCCACAAAACCGAACGATCCGTCAAATCCAAGACACATCCTAACCCTACTCACCAAGATGAAGGAAGTGACCAAGGATCAAATTCTGGTGATAACTTTAACCGAAACTTTAAAAAGAAACTTAGGATCGAATGTTGTCTTTTTAAAGATTTCAAGACTTATGGTCCAAAAGAGTTTCATGGCGACAAAGGCGCCGTTGCTGCCTTACGATGGTTAGAAGAAATGGAATCAATTGTGATAATCAGCAAGCGTTCTGAGAAGGAAAAGATTCAGTATACTTCTCAAATGTTTAGGGGTGAAGCGTTAGAGTGGTGGAACACTCTAATAATGTCTAAAGGAAGAGAGCCCATGTACCAGTTAACGTGGGAAGAATTTAAGGAATTGGTGCTTCAGAAATTTTGTCCAATGCATGAGACAGACATGATCCAAACCAAGTTCCTCAACCACAAGGTGGTTGGAACTAACTTGAAAGACTACAATACTAAGTTTCAAGAGTATTGTAGACTTGTACCTCAGTTGGTAACACCATAATCAAACAAGGTAACCCGTTACATTTGGGGTTTGCCTAGGGAAATACGAGACATGGTGAGGTCTCATTTACCGCAAACTGCTGATTCTGCCATGGAGCTGGCAGGTTATTTGATAAATGGTCTTATCTGAAATAGGGAAGAGGATAAGAAAGTTGACACAACCAGTGATAAGAGGGGAAAAGGGAATACTCGTTTTAAGGGGAAGGAGACTGATAAAAGAAAAGGGGGCTTTAATTCTAATATTCTGTTGTGCAAGATATGTTAGAGGTGTCACTTCGGTCGATGTAAGTTTGCAGCAACTACTTCTGCAGTCTGTGATTCGTGCAACAAGCCTGGACATGTTGCAGCCGATTGCTGGAAGAAATCTATGACTTGCTTTCACTGCAAGGAAAGTGGGCATCTCAGTTTTGAATGCCCCAAGAAGAAAAATGTTGTTACTGGAGGAGGTGCTGGAGGAAGCGACACCAAGAATGAAGGGAAGAAAGGAAATGCTCGAGTCTTCGTACTCGACACCAAGAAGGCTGCAGACATACCGGACACCATCACCGGTACGTTCTTAGTTAATAACGTTTATGCTAGAGTTTTATTTGATTCGGGTGCAAATCAAAGTTTTATAGATTATAACTTTTGTAGTCTGTTAAACGAACCTTTAACGAAATTAAATAAAACTTTAAACGTTGAGACAGCTAATGGTGAGGTAATTAAGATTTCCGAAACCTTAGAAAATGGAAAGATCTTATTAGTAGGTTATGTCATTACCATTCAATTATTACCCATGGCATTAGCCAGCTTTGACATAGTTCTAGGTATGGACTGGTTATCCGATAACCATGCCCGTATCATCTGCAATAAGAAAACAATAGAACTAAAAGCTCCTGATAAACGAACAATTCAAATTGCTGGTGACAAAGATGCTGGTCAATTTAGCCTAATTTCCATGATTAAAGCTAACAAATGTCTAAACCAACATTGTTTAGCATTTATGGCATATGTTACCGAAGAACCAAAACCAAGAGAGATAAAAGATGTACCTATAGTTGCCGAATTTTTAGATGTCTTTCCAGATGAGTTACCAGGTATTCCACCTAACCGAGAAGTCGAGTTTAGAATAGACTTGATTCTTGGAACTGCGCCAATAGCCAAAGCTCCATATCGCTTAGCTGAAATAAAAGAGTTGAAGAAACAATTGGATGAGTTGCTAGAGAAAGGATTCATTCGTCCAAGTTCATCGCCTTGGGGAGCTCCAATATTATTCATCAAAAAGAAAGACGGATCCATGAGAATGTGTATCGATTATAGATCCCTGAATAAAGTAACTATTAAGCATCGATATCTGCTACCTATAATTGACGACCTATTTGATCAATTGCAAGGAGCGAGTTATTTTTCCAAGATAGACTTACGTTCGGGGTATCATCAATTGAAGGTGCAAGAAGAAGACATTCCGAAGACAGCGTTCGCACAAGGTATGGACATTATGAATTCACCGTAGTGCTCTTTGGACTCACCAATGCCCCAGCCGCTTTCATGGACATGATGAACAGAATTTACAAACCATATTTAGATAAATTTGTAATCGTATTCATTGATGATATACTTATTTATTCTAAATCGGAAGAAGATCACAAAGGACACCTTAGGATTCTACTTGAAAATAGTTAGAAACGAGAAATTATACGCTAAGTTTTCAAAGTGTGAATTCTGGCTTCAAGAAGTACAATTTCTTGGTCATGTGGTTAATGCCGAAGTAATTCAAGTCGACCCTTCCAAAATCGAAGCGATCGCTAAGTGGGAAATTCCAAAATCGCCAACCGAAATCCGAAGTTTCTTAGGTTTGG
Organism: Bidens hawaiensis; assembly: GCF_021521415.1. Taxonomy (NCBI): domain Eukaryota; kingdom Viridiplantae; phylum Streptophyta; class Magnoliopsida; order Asterales; family Asteraceae; genus Bidens; species Bidens hawaiensis. Next base: position 27,590 of record NW_027503363.1, read on the forward strand.
CGGGATACTATCGCAGATTCATTGAAAATTTCTCACGAATAGCTGTTCCCCTAACTTCGTTAACTCGAAAGAATGTCAAGTATGAATGTGGAACTAAACAACAAGAAGCGTTTGATTTACTCAAACAAAAGCTTACTAGCGCACCTATATTGGCCTTGCCAGAAGGTACGGAAGATTTCGTTGCGTTTAGTGACGCATCGCATTCAGGTTTGGGTTGCGTATTAATGCAAAGAAAGAAAGTAACAGCTTATGCTTCTCGTCAGTTGAAAGTACACGAAAAGAATTATACGACTCACGATCTAGAGTTAGGTGCCATAATTTTCGCCTTAAAACTATGGAGGCACTACCTCTATGGAGTTAAATTTATCGTGTACACTGATCATAAAAGTTTAAAGCACATCTTTGATCAGAAAGAGCTTAACATGCGTCAAAGAATATGGATGGAAACCTTAAATGATTATGATTGTGAAATCATCTATCATGAGGGTAAAGTCAATGTAGTGGCTGACGCATTAAGCCGAAAGGAACATGAGAAACCCAAGAGGGTTCGGGCTTTAAGATTAGAACTTCAAATAGATCTAATCGAGCAGATTAAGAAAGCTCAGGAACAAGCTACTATAGAAAACAACATCTCTGAAGAAAATCGTAATGGCACCATTGACTCGTTAGTCAAAGGTGATGACGGTATCCTCAAACTTGGAAACAGGATTTGGGTACCAATCATTGGAGAATTACGCGAAAAGATAATGAGTGAAGCCCATAAATCCAAATACATGATGCACCCCGGTAGCGACAAAATGTATCAAAATCTTAAGCCTGACTACTTGTGGAATGGAATGAAGAAAGACATTACTCTGCATGTTGCTAAGTGTCTAACATGTTTACAAGTAAAAGCCGAGCATCAAAAGCCATCGGTTTACTTCAGCAACCCAAACTTCCTGTTTGGAAATGGGAAATGATAACCATGGATTTTATAACAAAATTTCCTATGACCACTCGTCAACATAATGCAATCTGGGTTATCATCGATAGGTTAACCAAATCCACTCATTTCTTACCTATCAACGAATCTTACTCTATAGAAAGATTGGCACAAATATACGTAAACAACATTGTATCATTACATGGTGTGCCATTATCTATCATATTCGATCGAGATAGTAGATTTACATCTCATTTCTGGTATAGTTTCCAAAAAGCGTTAGGAACTCAATTAAATCTTAGCACTGCTTATCATCCTCAAACTGATGGGCAGAACGAAAGAACAATTCAAACACTTGAAGATATGCTCCGAGCTTGTGTGATCGATTTAGGAGGAAGTTGGGATGATCATCTTCCTCTAATGGAATTCTCGTATAATAATAGTTATCACACAAGTATTCAAACCACGCCATTCGAAGCTTTGTATGGACGAAAATGCAGAATGCCGGTATGTTGGTCTGAAATTGGAAATAACAAGATGTCTGGACCCGAGTAGTCCAAGAAACCACGGGTAAAGTGTTACAAATCCGTGAACGACTTAAGACGGCTAGAGATCGACAAAAGAGTTATGCTGATGTTCGTCGCAAGCCGTTGGAATTTCAAGTAGGCGATAAGGTGTTATTAAAGGTATCACCTTGGAAAGGTGTTGTTCGATTCGGAAAGATAGGAAAACTAAGTCCACATTTTCTTGGAACATTCGAAGTACTCGAGCGAATCGGCACTGTAGCTTATCGCTTACGGTTGCCCGAAGAAATGAAAGGAATACACGATGTGTTCCATGTTTCCAACCTACGTAAGTGTCTGGCTGACGAAACTTTAGCCATGCCTTTAAAAGATGTTGAAATCAACGAGAATCTAAAATTTGTAGAACAACCTCTACAAGTGGAAGATTTTAAAGTTAAAAATCTTAAAAGGCGAAAACTGAAGTTAGTCAAAATAAGATGGAATTCTCGAAAAGGACCAGAATTTACTTGGGAATTGGAATCGGAGATGAGAAAGAAATACCCGCACCTGTTTTAACGAATCTCGAGGACGAGATTCATTCCAAGGTGGAAAGGATGTAACATCTTGAAAAATACCATATTTATTCTTAGGTTAATATGTCAAACTTTGAAAATATAAGGACCCAAAATAATTTAATAATAAATATGGTAAAGAAGTAATATATATGGAGTATAATAAGTTAGAAGAATTCATATTAAGAAAATGGTGAAAGGATTTCCATCCCACATGTAAAGTAGGAAGAAAATGGGATTCCTTTCCAAGGGTATAAATAAGGAAGATAAATTCCATCCCACATGGAAAGTGGGATAAATTTGGAACCTCTTTATAAGTGATAGAGTTTTCATAGTAATATTCTTTTATGCATAGCATGCATCAAGTGGTCTTAGCGGAGGGTGCACAGCACCCGACGCGCACGCGCACAGGCACGGGCTTGGGCGAGGACGACGGCGACGGCGAAGGGCGTTGGGCGCAATGTGGCGCTTTAATGGCGCACTTCGCATGCTCGCATCGCCGCGAGCCGCTTGAGAGCTGCCTTATTGTTTTTGGATAGTGGAAGCGAGGTCAATAGGTATCAAGATGTAAAAGTTCAAGGACTAAAATGAAAAATCTTAATTTCAAGACCCATCGCGATACGCGATGGGTCAGGGGAGTAACCCATCGTGCTACGCGATGGATACGTCACGGTGCCCAAAATGGGCGTTGCCGCGATACGCGATCGCCCAACCTATTGGGTCATCGCGATACGCGATGATTAGGCGAAGCAATCGTGACACATGTCCAGCCACATGTTGTCACATGTCCACGCGTGGCTGGTCTACTAGGTGACCAATCAAGCCTAGTGGCGCGATGTAAGAACCTAAAATTCCATCGCGATAAGCGATGGAATAAAATAATCAGAGGAGGTTAACAGGTTCATCGCGACACGCGATGGATCCCTTTTTGACCCAACGCCTATAGCGATGGGTCACAATTTCAGCCCTATAAATAGGGGAGTCGGGCTCTTCTTATTGCATCCCAAAATCCATTCATAACTCACTTTCTCGATAATCGTGTCATGATCCCGACGTTCCAACGATCCGATCTCGAAGTACGTGCAAGAGTTGAAGCTTTGGTAGTTGTATTTTGTTTACCCGCCGACAAGTAGGAGTGATGCCCCGCATCAAGCTTAGGCATTTCTAGAATTACAAGCCATACAAGGTAGGGGTTCTGCCCGAATATTTTATTATATATGGCTTAGACCCTAGTCGATGGGATAGTCTAAACCTTGATTATATAAAAAGTAAAACACAGTTTTTATAAGACGAGGGTATATATATATATATATATTAATTCTTTATAATTATTTTATATTGTTTCTTAAGAAATAAGAAACTTGATATATATATATATATATATATATATATATATATATATATATATATATATATATATATATATGTTTCTTCATAAAGAAGAAACGTAGTATTTAAATGATAAAACTTCTTGGACTAAAGGTCCAAGTAATTTATAAAAGAGAAACGACTATCAAGGTAATGATTATGCAATTAGACTAAAGGTCTAAAGCTAGATCGTTGATCTAATATTTATAAAAGGTTATTCTCGTACTATTGGTCCGAGGTAACAAGAAGATTTCATCAGTGGGTTAACTGATCATAACAAAGGTGAATATGTCCAACTTTTTACAACTTTATAAATCGAGTCTTATAAATGATTACATGGGATTGCGTATCCCTAAAACGTTATAAACAAAGGTAATCGCTGGCCCTCAGGCTATCGTATACGTTTGTCTGGATCCTTTCATATGTGGTTATACGGTGGGCACACCGCACCACGCTTGATTATGTCTGCCACGTTGGGCCAGGCCTACGATGTTCGAGTGGGGATAATCTTGTGTATATAGGTAGTGGCTACGATCTCGAACGCTGCGGTGTTCGCTGAGCAGTTTCGAGTTGAGCTGGATTTTGTAGTAGTACTC
>NW_027503364.1:0-38719 GCF_021521415.1 Bidens hawaiensis
AATCGTATTCAATCGAGCGTGATTTGGTTGTTGGATTTAAGTTGCTATTAGTAATAAATGAAAAACATAAATTAATAATAAACAATCGATCCATAATAGTTAGAATGACAACAGCCAGATTCTGATAACTTTAGTGGCAAAGACTTAGCTTATTATACCTAAAAATATATATAATTTTAAAACTAAAAGTTTATTCGGGTTTACCGGACACTTATAAACCAAACCCGAGAACCAACCCAAATTACTTCGGTTCATGTTCGAGTTAGTCTTTTCTTGGGTTCGGGTTCTTCGAGTCAGGTTAGTTTGCGTTCGGGCACAGTTTTTTCGGGTGTCTGGTAAAAGTGACAGCCCTAGTGGAGGGTTTCATGGGAGAAGGTGGCAACATCACTTCATGAATCACGATGGCTTGTGAACATGCACGACGTGGATGGATCAGACGTGACGCTGATTGTAATGACCAAAAATAATAATAATAATAATAAAAATAAAATAATAATAATAACAACAACAACAACTAAGTGTGGTAACATATAGATAAGATTGAAACATAAGTGAAGGAAAACAAAGATGAAAATGAATGAGAATAGGTTCATCTAGTAAAGGTGATGTTGACCTCAAGTTTTATGTAGTTGTCATTCAGATTTACCACCCATTATTATCCTTACTTTTATTGTAAGGGATAAACAACAAAACAGTAATTCCTAAGCCAAAAACAAACTAAAATACCAACATAATAACCATACTACCTATCTTCACTTTGTTAGTAACTAACTTTCGGTTACGTCTCCACCTCTCGTAGAATCTAAAACAAGTTTTCGGCCAACCTACAATTTTTCCGGTAAACCAGAGTGAACCGAAACACCAAAATAATTGCTTTGTTTACCATCTCCACTCCATAGCCAACCCCTGCCACCTCCGAACCACCTCGCGACATCACACGGAACCAACTTTAACCGAGAAACTTTCTTTTATCACTAACGTTAAACATAAGGTAACACCACTTTGTTACTATCTTTAACTATCTTAACCTTATTGGTAATATCCGGTCACTTTGTCACGTTCAGGAAACCGTAGAGCTCAAAACGAATTTCCGACTAACCGGTATTTTTTTTTCGGCGAACCAGTGAAGAAGAAGGAGCATAGCAAGGTTTACTTTATCAAATTATTATTTCATCACTTTTTCAAATCTAAGTCTAGTTAAAATGGTTTAACACAAAACCTATTAAAACACTAGGTTAGGGGTTCGAAACCCATCCCCTGGACCCTCTCTTTTATATATATATTAAAACCTTTGAAGTATTTAAGTTGATTCACCAAATATTTATAGTTACTAACATATAGAGGAATATAAAACCTTTTTCTTGAAATATGACATCAGTTTATTTCCACAAGTTAAAAGATTATATTCTCGTTAAACTTTTAACTCTAATAATAATGCTTCTAGGTAAGTTATTAAACAAGAATCAATTTCAGTTTTGAAAACTTATTAATATAAGTTATGTTTGTTAATTAAATATGAATTAGTTTAACGATCAAAATAAGTCAAAGAATATTTATCTTGTTAGGATTTATATTAATTTAAAATATAATATTATTACATACAAAGCTAACTCAACTAAATATACCAACAATTTAAATATTCCTTATAGCCCAGACGCCTTACCGGGTCAAAGGTCCGACCGACTCGGGAGGGCGGACCGGTGTTTGACCCGGATGACGTCCTAAATAATTAAAATATATATTTACATATATATAATTCATATACATATAAAAATGATAATAATAACAAACTTTAATGTTTATTTATGTTTTATACATTGCTTTTTAAATATATATGATTTATGTTTGATCAACAGAGACATCAATGAAGCGTGGTTGGCTGGCTTATGGGGTAATTATTAAAGCTTCTGTCTCTGAAATAACCCAAGTTTGAATCCTGGCATACACATTTCATTTTGGATTTAATAAAAAATGGGTTTTACTGGTTCACCAGCTGGGCTGACTGGTCCGGGCTGACCGCCACCCGCAAAACCCGACCGGGTTTTTAGAAACGTCCCAAATACACTGACCGAGCCGGGTAAAGGAACCGGGTCCCGGTTGGACCGGTCCGACTGGCCTGGCCGGGTTTCAAAACACTGATTTTAACACTAACACATTTGCCACGCCTAGCTAGTAGCACTTGACTTATAAATAGAAGGTCATGGGTTGACCCTTGCCCTTTCCCATTAAACCGAAACACCCCCTCTTATTCAAACCTTTATTTGCCCACATGTATCTCTACCAATTAGGCTAGTAAATTGTAAACTTGCAAGATGAGACATTCAAGTTTTTTATACAACTAACATTTGTATGAGATAACCAGTTTTCTAAACCTGTCATTGAGATTTTTAAACTTGTATAACTCATGACAGAGTATAACAGTCAAATGTTTTCGAAGGATTTCACTGCATTACAGTGATTAAGTCTTTGTAGACTTACGGGATGGTTACTACTAGTATTGTGGAGTTTTGTATACAGTTCTTATTTATATTGTTACTTATTGGACAAAGACTTAGCCAATAAGTAATATGACTAGAGTCACAGATATGGTTGACTTGTAAGTACCTTTCAGTAATTTGTGAGTAGACAAATGCAAAAACATCTCTGTACTGTAAAAATGTGTCATTTTCAAATGAATGCACTCAGTATTTCCCGCTGATCAAATGTTTTTAAACATGTTTCAGGTGACTTGTTATGATGGAAACATGAATAGTGCCATTAGGCACCTCAGCTTAAATAAGTGGGTTGTCACTAGAATAAAGAAATATCTTCTTTTTGTAAATTAGAGTTTATCCCTATAAAATTTATGTTTGTGTAAATATAGGTTTTATCCCATATTATTAAATAAAAATCACAAAGTTTTACTCTCTGGTGACTTTTTCTAACTACGGTCCTGATGAATTTTTCCGCTATCAAATATTTAATAAACACCGGTGCCACTGTTCACATTCGCGGATCCCTCTCGAGGTATAGGGTCAGGGGCTGTGACACTACTATTGTTCTTTTAACTGTGTTAGAACTTAGAATGTAACTAGGAGCAGGCTTGGCTCCGAGAAAGCAAAAAAATTTTTGGGCCGAAGACGAAAATTTTTTTGGGCCTTAAATAAGGAGTATTTTGTTGGGTTTAAACAATTTAATTTTGATATGGGCTTACTTGGTTATCATTTAGGTTGTGTAAAAGTTTTTATAAAAATAGGATTAAATATGTCTCAAATGTGACTAGAACCCATAACCTTTTGGTTGGAAATAATACCTCTTTGCCACTAGACTAAGCTAGTGGTTATGTAATTGAGTTTAAACACTAAATATACATATTGTTTTAATAAAGATACATATAATTTAAAAAATAAAAATAAATTCGGGCCTAGCGGGGTGTCGGGCCTGTGACTGTTGACCACCCCGCCACACCTATTACCGCCCTTGAATTGGAGAATAACATAATTGCTACATTATGATAACTAACTACAACAAATCGTTTAGCATTTTAATTTCTAATCTTAAACATGAAATAAATTAATTTTAGAGACTAAATAAATAAGTGTGTTTTGGACCAGCGGGTTATCCATGGCTTTTTGTAGTATTTCTTCCAAAACAATAAAGTGTACTTAGCTAGGGCAGACAAATCGACTCTCACATGAGTTGTATGTAGTAATTAATTTAATTTGGAGTTATTGATGTGTATGTTGATCAATAATAGAAAACTTATGCTTTATTTCTATAAGTTTCCACCGATTTTTAGTGACTTTTGCACCTCACCACCACCACCACCACCACCACCACCACCACCGTCACACTCAGAGCACCATAATTTACATACCTTGCAAGAATGTCTCTGAAACACCCTTAAACGTGCTCAAGAATGTCTCTGAAACACCACTATTGTTCTTGCACGTGAGTGTGTAGCAACATTTCCCTATTGGATTTTTACTCCAATTGTACAGCTTGCATTTATCATCGTGTGTTGTCGTATGTTATAACCCGATTTTAGGGGTGCTATTATTTTAACAAATTAAGAGATGAACAAAATTTAAGGTAAAAGTTTATTTTGTAGTTAAATTACATGATTAGAGATTAAAAAAGGGATGTAAATGCTAAGAGAAAATATAAAGAATGGGACGCAACGACTCTCTCCTCTTCTTTCTTTGGCTACTATAACCTATTAACCTGGGCAAGCTACCTGTTTTGCCTACCCGCAAGGGCGACAATAGTGTAGCCGCTCGGTTACTTGAACCCCGCAAGGGGGTACCCTGTTATTGAAACACAAACAAACCTGGTAATCTTGTATGTGATTGTAGATGAAGAAATTGTAACATGGATTATTCTCTGAATCGTGTAATCACTATCAGATAAACCTATTTGTGGGTTACACACAATGATTTATCGGATAAGACAGAGAATTCTGCACATGGAATTGAATTTTGATTGTTCCATTTGATGAAGAACCAGAGAGAACCCTAGTAACCGTGTGTTCTCTTCTCTCAATCGATCGAGATCTAAAAAGAAAATATATATATATGTATCAATGGGATTATAACATCAGTTTGTTTTAAAATAAAAACCCATAGAGCCCAAATCAATAATTAGAAGCCCACTTTACATTATACATAAGCCCAAATATAATTACAAAGCCCAAATAACATTTTAGAGTTAAATCGAGCACGCACTCCCGCGTCACCTAACTCGTTTAATCTTTAACGTTATTTCCTCGAACGACAAGTTAATCCAATAACACTAAAATAACCAACATACCCGAGTACGCCCTTATGACCCTATATGATTCATATGATATGATATGTTGAAAATGCTCATTTGGGCTTGTATGAGGGGTTATACGATCTCGTATAACTTACTAATTGATGCCGCAATTATATGTTGTATAAAAAGTCATATACTAACAAAAGATATACACGACCCGCATATTATGACGTGTATATGTGGTTATAAACGCCACATACGTCATGTTATCCTATGTGGTCTACATATGATGTGAACAAATTTTGAATTTGATGACACATGATAGTTTATGACGGAATGCGTATAGGAGATCTTCACCATATCCCTTAAGAAGCAAGCAGTTACGAAAATGAACCACATCAGTGACATAACGGGTATGTTTGGCAAGGAGCTTTTAGGGGCTTCAAGCTTTTAAGAAAAAGCTCATACTCAATTAAAATCCTTGTTTGGTTGAAGGAACTTGAAGCTTTTAGGTCATGAGAAAAAACTTAAAGCTTAAAGCTCCAACTAGTAGCGTTTAAAAAGAGCTATAAGCTTTTAGTATTTTAATTACTTAAATAACCTTCCAAAATAAGTACATTTAATATTATTTTTTTTAGTTATGCCCATTTTGGTCATTTCATATATTTTGTTAAAAACTCAAGCTATTCTGCCAAACATCTAAATATATCTAAAAAACTACAGCTACCGGCTATCGCTACCAGCTTCAAGCCACCAACTAGTTTTGCCAAACATACCCAACATAAGACAAGATGAATGTGTTAAAACCTTTGGTAGAAAACCCAACAAATATTCGTTTGTTGGACTACAGTACCACGAAGCTTATTAGGAATAAGGTAAGCAATAGTGAATGAGAATTTGTACTTAAAAGACGTGAGATCATTATGTAATTTGCATATACTCTTGTTACGAAGAACATTACGTAATTTATTATCATCACTTGTTAAGTTTCCCTAAAGTTATTGAAGAATTAAGAATATTTTTTTTCTTTTGAAATTACGTAGTTTTCAAAACAATTTATTTCGAAAATAAAGTAGAGTGTCATTTTCGTTCTCATGGTTGGCAAATAATGAGAATTTAGTCCAAAAAATTTATTTTTTGCATATGGACCATTCATGTTTTAAAATTTTTGTCAATTACATCCAAATCACTAACCCCGTTAAATTTAATTGTTAAGTCAGAGGTAGACCTATCTTTTCACTCTTTCTTTATTATATGACTAAAGTGTCAAAATCGTCCCTGGAGTTTGGTCACATTTGCGAATTTCGTCCAGAAATATTTTTTTCACAATTAGGCCCTCAATTTTTTCCAGGTGTTGCCAATTTCGTCCAAACTGTTAACCCGGTCTAAAATTCAACATTAACTCAAGGGTGTTACTGTCCTTTTACATGTTTGTTTACATTATTATTATTATTATTATTATTATTATTATTATTATTATGTGTTTGTTTGATGACATGTATAAAATCTCACGATTCTTATGTTTGAATCCAATATATTATCCATTTGTTTATTCTTATTTATTTTTAGTCATATAAAGGGTTTAACTCAGTGTAATAATAATAATAATAATAAAAGGACAGTAACACCTCATTGAATTTAGACCGGGTTAACAAATTGGACGAAATTGGCAATGGTTGGGAAACATCAAGGGTCTACTTGCGAAAAAAAAAATATTTTTGGACGAAATTCTCAAATGTGTCCAAACATCAGGGACGATTTTGGCATTGTACTCATTTAATAAAGAAAGAGTAAAAAAGTATGCATACCCCTGACTTAACGATTCAGTTTAACGAGGTTAGTGATTTGAATGTACTTGACAAAAATTGGTAAATGTGAATGATCCATGTATAAAAAATAATTTTTTTAGATTAAATTCGCATTATTTATAAAACCACAACTATGAAAATAACCTTTAATCTCTAAAATATGTTACAAAAATATAAGTGACAAATCAACCCGATAACAAGAAGAAGACGCGTGTAATTCCATGGTGTCCATTTCATAATTTAATTTGCATATTATAACTTGTTTATGTTTATCATCACAAACTTACACTTGTCTTCCAGTTTTCTTTCTTTGTTTCTGCATATGAGTCTAACAGGTAACCATCATCTTAACTTAACTTAACTTAACTTAAGTAGCTCATAAATCAATAGTATTATGTGAATAAATCCTACTTCGATTGATTTGATTTTAACTGCATTTTGATTGTTAGCTTCAAAATATTTTTTAGACGTTTCCGGTAGAAAGTTTTCTTTTTTTTCTTTTTTCTTTTTTTTTTTTGCAAATTTGTTAAAATTTTATATGAAATTGCATGTAAATGCGGTTTGTTAGTGCTGCTTAGTTGATCGTGCATTGTGCTCAATGTGTGCGATTAAGGCTAATTAGGAAGGTTTGAGGCTTGTTAGGGTTTCAGTTTTACCAAATTTTGTCTCTTATTTTTTATTAAATTAGTTAGGCTCATGGTTGTAAAAATCGCGCTTAGGGACCGAGTACTCAACGAGTAATCCCCGCCTAGGCCGAGTTTTCGATGAGCCATCCCCGAGTACTCTCCGACTAAGGCCGAGTACTCCCCAGTCGGCCGCATAGGGTCTGCCTAACGACTTTGCCACCTTGGTTAGGTTTATTTGTGCGGTTCGATCAATAATGATCATCTTTTTTTGGTATTTGGTATCTATTGAAGAGCTGTATATTCTCTTGTAATTTTAATTATTTAAATTTTCACATAAATTATGATGATTTTAACTGTGAATCTTCTTATGCTTAGCAGAACATAACAGAACAGGTTGAAAGCTTCTTCTGCAGGTTACTGAGAAATGGTACTTTAATGCTTCCTTTTTAGCCTAATTCCAGTTATATATATATATTATTTGTATATCGATTTCACTTGTACAGGATGATCACATTTCTGATGAGGATATTGATTGGGGCACTGAAGATGAACTTGAAATTGACAATGTAGTCCCGACATCTGCTTCGGCTTTAGTTACTAGGGATGCTGGAACTGTTATTACCAATGGAGAGGTTAGCTAGGTATAATTATTAATAATATAGCATGAACTTTTCTATATTTGACTTCTTCTCTTTATGTTTCAAGGCAAGTTCATCCGCAGGTTCTTCGGACTCCAATCTAGTCCAACATTTCTTAGGGATGGGGTTCCCTGAGAATTTGGTTATAAAAACAGTTAAAGAAAATGGTATATTTTAATATTTTATAGTTATTTATTTAGGATCAACTTTGATATGGAGTTCATGCGTATTTAACAACTTTGTTATTTCATGTCTAGTGGAAGGTGATGCCGACTCTATACTGGAAACCTTACTCGCACACTCAGTGAGTGAATATTTCACTTTCGTAAATTATTGCATATCAATATCTATACTCTTCAATAAAACCCTACAATGTTTTGTTTTGCCACTTGTCACTCCCACATTAATCCTCACAGTTTAAACCAATTAAATCCCTAAAATACTCATTACCATTTATTGTTAATTGATAACTGTTAAAAACTAATTTCAAGGATGAAAATAACTAAATAAATACTTAAATTGTAAATAAATATTAATTTTTCATCAATTAGCTGTGTAATACACGGTTATCAAGCTAGTGTTCGTATATTTATGTTTTTTCAATGTTTTGCAGGCTCTTGATAATTCTCCAGAGGAACATAACTCGTGTGATCTTAATTATCACCAGCAACAAGGATGTGTCACTAACGATGAGCTGTCTTCTGACTATGATGAGAGTCTTCTAGAAGATTTCTCTGAATTTGACAGTTGGTCTGATGATGAAATAACTGTAAGTATTTGTTAAATTGTATAACATGCGTGGAATTTAACATTGGTTTTTTACAGGAGAACAGTGAGTCTGTAACTAAACATGAAAAAACCAATTTCAGACTTGATAGATATGGGGTATACAGTAGAAGAAGCTTCTGCAGCAATGGAAAGATGTGGTGCGTACCACTGTTATATATTGCAAAAGTTAAATTACTTAAAAGTTTAAAAAATGAAATTTGTTTATGTGTTGATAATATATGAGTTGACCTAATTTTGCAGGTCCTGAGGCATCAATTGCAGAACTAACTGATATTATTTTTGCTGCACAGATAGCAAAAGCAGACTCTATGTTTTTTGAGGAAGAGGTGTCTACTTTTCTTAATGATTCAGTTCTTAAAAACTTATATATTATTAAATATACTATCGATGCCAATTTCAACCAATTTGTTACGTGAATGGTTTGGTTTGGGTAATATTTTTTTTTCTAACGGGCCAAATGGTCAAAATAAAAAAAAGTTTAATATATATATATACATATGTTCAACTTATAACCAGGAATCTTTGGGAATGATTATATTTCTCTATATATATGTTTTATGTTTATTTTCGTAATATTATGCTTTTTTTATTTTATTTTTCTCAGTTTGCTTACAATATTCAACTTTGACGATTTGATAATTGATACACAATGTCCTTTAATAGTTATAGTCTTATAGATGTAATTACGGTTTTGAGTTACTTTCTTGAAGATGTCTAAAATTACATGTTAGTAAATTACATATATAGTTCCTATGTATAAAAAGACTATGGTTTTGAGTTACTTTCTTGAAGATGTTAATATTGTGCTTATTTTATATTTCTTTCCATCTAATATAAAACCAGAAACCGAAAAACACGAGTGGCATGACCTGGAAACAGAAGCGGAAATTGTTCGAGCTGGAGGCCCGGAAACGAAAGAAGCAAAAGGGCCCACTAACCGAAGAAGATGAAGTCATCCGTCTACCAAAACCCATGATAGGCTACGGTGTACCATCACAATCTAGAGTGATAACACACCGAACACTCCCGGATGAAGCCATTGGGCCTCCATTCTTCTACTATGAAAATGTTGCTCTAGCTCCAAAAGGAGTTTGGGATACAATATCCCGATTCCTTTATGACGTGAAACCTGAATTTGTAGATTCCAAATATTTCTGTGCAGCTGCAAGAAAACGGGGATACGTTCATAATCTTCCAATAAATAGCAGATTCCCGATTCTTCCACTTCCTCCTAGAACCATACATGATGCATTACCTTTGACAAAGAAATGGTGGCCCAAATGGGACGAGCGTGTTAAACTCAATTGCTTACAGACTGTTTACGGGAGTGCTAAAATGACGGACAGGGTCCGTAAGGCTCTCGAGAAATGCGGTGATGTTGATGAGCCACCGCTTTATGTGCAGAAGTATGTTATTGAACAATGTAGAAAGTGGAACCTAGTTTGGGTCGGGAAAAATAAGGTTGCTACTTTGGAACCGGATGAAGTGGAAATGTTGTTAGGATTTCCTCAAAATCATACGAGAGGAGGTGGTATTAGCAGGACAGACAGATACAAGTCGCTCGGTAACTCGTTTCAGGTGATAATTTATTATTTTATGTTATTGGGCTTTCCTCCTAAGGGTGCGAATTTCTGGCACGACACGAACCTAACCCAAGGAAAACATTTATTTATCTGGTAAAAGGGTAAAATTGTCATTCTACTTAATTAAAGCTGCGATAATTACACCGTATTTAAACTCTGGCTTTGTTTTTGTTAAGTGGAATATAATTTGGGATGGAGATAGTATTACCATCAAGAGTTTATATGAAAATTTTCGAGAACATGTTACGAAATTTTTATAAGAAATTTGAATGTGTAATGTAGCACAGTTAATGGTTTAAAATCCCCATTAACAGAACACTAATCATGAATTTAAAATCAGGTGGACACAGTAGCATATCACCTCTCGGTATTGAAGGACATATATCCAAACGGTATAAATGTGCTTTCGCTGTTCTCTGGCATTGGTGGTGCTGAAGTTGCTTTGAACAAGCTCAAGATTCCCCTGAACAATGTTTTGTCGGTTGAAATCTCAGAAGCCAACCGAGACATAATGAGAAGCTGGTGGGAACAGACAAAGCAAGGGGGGAATCTGGTCCATTTGTCTGATGTTCAACAAGTGAATGGTGACACACTGGAGCAGTATATTGCTTTATTTGGTGGGTTTGACCTGGTGATAGGTGGCAGCCCGTGTAATAATCTCACGGGCGGTAATAGGGTAAGCAGAGACGGGTTGGACGGTGAGCATTCTACTCTGTTTTATGATTTTTTTCGCATCTTAGAGTTGGTTAAATGCATAATGAGTGGAAAAAGTCAGGTCTAAGTCTCTTTAATGCTTTTGGTTTATGTTTAGTGAAGGTTTAGATCAAGACTTATTAGTAATATTAGTAATGACGTAGGAAGTGGAGACGGGTCTCTGCAAATTTTGTATAGATATATGCGGATATTTGATGCATGCGATGTACTTGCATTTTACTTATGATGATGCAATTTGTTGCCTTGGGTTCGTTTTATGCTCATCAAAGTGATTTCAAGAAGCAGTTGGATGATAAAGAGTGACGAGTGTCGAGATGTAAATCGAACTATGCTTTTAATATAACCCCTATTTATCATGTGTTAAACGCGTTTCATGTTAGGACTTGCAATGTTAAAAACAATTTTAATGCCTCGCTTCACGTATCTTTGTGGTGCCACCACCTTCCGCCACACCACCCAATTCATTTCAACTTAGTCTCTGAAAGAAGACCCGCCAAAGCTTTTCCAGCATCTCCACACCCCCCCCCCCCAACCGGAGCCCTGAAGTAAAGATAAATAGTACGTAGGAAGAGCGTTTAGAACCGATTTAATCACAAGCAACCGGCCTCCTAAAGACAAACTTTTGGCCTCCTAAAGACAAACTTTTGGCCTCCCAAACCGATAATCGTTTTCTGAATAGATCAA
This sequence comes from Bidens hawaiensis, assembly GCF_021521415.1. Lineage (NCBI taxonomy): Eukaryota > Viridiplantae > Streptophyta > Magnoliopsida > Asterales > Asteraceae > Bidens > Bidens hawaiensis. The sequence continues at coordinate 11,577 of NW_027503364.1, forward strand.
CAATCGGATCCTACGATTTCTCCAAATTCATATTTCCTCCAACGAGTAATCCAAGATGAATAAAAGGAACAATACCAACTTTACATTGCAGAATATCCGCCATGGGCCTCATGTTTGTTTTACATACCACACAAACGACTTTTCGATAAATATATTTTAAGGCTTGAAACGAGATAAAAGAATTTGAAAATCCTGTGTAAGTTCCCCGTGTTTACAACTTCCCATTCCCCTGCAAAGACCACATCGCCCGCATATAAAAAAATGAGTCACCACCGGGCCGCCCAACCCACATAACAGCCCCCGGAATAAGCCCCGACTCATAACACACGACAAAGCCTCGCATTGAAAATCGGGAGTCGGCGACCCGCTTGCCAAAACCGATGCACGACCCCGCTTCTAAAATATGACCATAGATTACATGAAGAAATCTTCAAGTACTTAAAATAAAAGTTATACCAAGTTGGTACTTGGTAGTTGGACTTTTTAAAAAAGTTTGTATTGAATATGTTCCAAACCAAACATAATAACTCAGTCCAAAAGACTAGTTTGATAGGTGAGTAGGGGTGTAAACGAGCCGAGCCGAGCTCGACTAGGCTTGCGCTTGGCTCGTTTAACTTACATAGAGCTCCAGCTCGATCTCGACTTGTTTCGAGCTTTTGTTTCAAATCTCGAGCTCGGCTGGTGAGTAGATTTTCAAGCTCGAGCTCGGCTCGGGCTTGGCTCATTTACTATTTATCAATTATTTTTTAATTATTTTTTGTATAATTATAATCATTTTTATATATTTTTTTTCTATTATAATTGTATGTATAAAATAATATATATTATTTAGTCATGTTTATTTATTTTTTTATAACATTATATAAATTAATTAATAATTATTAAATATATATTTTAAAAATTTATATAAATGGTAGGCTTGTATAAATTAATTAATAATTATTAAATATATATTTTCAAAATTTATATAAATGGCAGGCTTGTTTATTAAACGAGCTTAGTTTAAGGCTTGGGTTCGATTAAGCTCGGCTTGATCGAGCTTTTTAACGAGCCGATCTCGAGTAGCTTGGGCTGTTTGCACCCCTATAGATGAGGAAACCCATTTGACTTACAAACCCCATCAGAACATAACCGATATGAGACAAGTCTATGGTTTCAGTCCGTATTGGAACATAACCGATAACCGAAAAGAAAAGACACGTAATGGGCCCAATTTGACACAATTGTGTTGAGGAGGGGCCTGTATGCGACACCACCTAAATCTTCATTATTCATAGCACCACTCAAAGCTAGGGTTTTCAGAATCCATGGGATGAACCAACTCAAAGCGAACAACGTCTCACTCTAGTCACTCGGAAGCCATGCTTTGGCCTACCAACAGCTTGTCCGTCGTGTTTACCGGTTTACATCTACCTCAAATTGGCCAATGTTTCATTCGATTTGACCTACAATCTCACTTTCCCTGATTCCGGTACCTAATTTTTATTCTAAGCTCTCATATACTGTAAATTGATTATTACATTTTACTTTTACGCTATTCATTGTGGTTAATTTGATTGTTTTTTGACCTAATTCGTTTGGGGAAAATGGTTATATTATTATTACTAGGCTCGAGCTCGGCTCGTTTACCTTACACAGAGCTTGAGGCTCGGCTCGTTTCGAGCTCTATTTTCAAAGTTCGAGCTCGGCTCGTGAGTAGATTCTCAAGTTCGAGCTCGGCTTGTTTACTACTTATCAATTATTTTTTATATGATTATAATTATTTTTATATAAGTTTTTCTATTATAATTTTATGTATAAAAATATATATTTATTTAGTTATTTTTATTTATTTTTTTCATAACAGTATATATATTAGTTAATTAATATTAAATATATATTTTAAAAAATTATATAAATGGCAGGCTCGTTTAGGCTCGCGAGCAGCTCGGCTCGTTTGCACCCCTACTATTGTGTTTTTAGGTTAAAAGGTTTATTTCATATTTGTTTTACATATGAACTTATTTATCAAGTAAACCCTAATTTTGACCAATATTGATGCTATCTAGCGGTTAAAACCAGTGTTGTTGAAAAACTAGTGTTGTCGAACGCGCTAGGCAGTTAATGCCATAAAAAATTGAATGTCGGTCAACGACTAAAAGATAACGGGTTGTTGCAATGGGATATCGGTAATTTTTTATATCATGCAGTATTTATATATATACATGTAAACATATATAATAATAATAGTAATAATGTAATATCAAAAGTCAAAACTAAAAAGTAATATTTGAAACATGATCTAATAGTAAGCTATGAAATCTTTCTCCGACTCCACATCGATGAGGCATTCAAAATATCGGTCAAATATTGGTTAAATATCGGTCAATATTTCCGATAATATCGCTACCGATGTTCTAACCTATAATTCAACCTTGTTTTGCTTGGGGACTGATAACCGATATATCACCGATTTCCCACCAATATTAACTGTGTAGGCGCTAGTTCGGTAGGGACTAGCGATTAATCGGGATTAATATGGATTAATTGGATTGGAATTTATATATAAATTTTCAAATATACATATATACACCAAATTATATATATATATATAATAATTTTTTCTATTTTGGCCAAATAGCTATTAATTGGCAACTAGTCAGTGGCGTAGGGACTAGCGATTAATCGGTAATTAATCGATGCCTAGGCGCGATTTTTACACCATGATTAAAACTATGGTTGCTTGCAATACCATATGATCATTGACATAGTTTTTGGTTTTGTTTAATTCAGATCAAATTCCTTATGTTGACTCCGATACATATGTCGCTTACAACAATGAGAAGGGTGGTGTGATTGAAAGTTTAAAAGAGGACAATATTGTTAACCTGGATTCAGAAGTTCAGAATCTTCCTGAATGGGTATCGACAGTTGCAATGATTAATTCATGGCTTTCAGATGCAATCTTGTATGAACTTTGGGTTGGTTTGGATGGAAATTCTGCACATAAGATTTATTACTCTGATCTTCCGTGGCCGATAGGAAAGGTTTTGTATTTGAAGCAAGTGTACAATGTGAGACAGTTGCTTGGTATATCGAAAGATAATGCTGATAGAAGGGAAGAAGAGGTGCTGGTTTTTCTGTTATCAGATGTCTTCCGCATGCTTGTTTGTTTCTTATTTTTGCGGTGATAGTATTCTGGTGGCTATATTATTGATTGAGTTTATTGGAATTTTGTGTTGCAGATATATAGGAAAGCTACTATTGCTTACAAAGCTTTGTCAACTAGATTAGGTGAAGATTCATTTTTCTTTGATAACAGGCAAGTTTTGAGATGCTACTTTTGTTTAAATCTTTTCGCTTTATGTTAAAATTATTAATCATGAAAATAATTCTTCTAGCTAATGGTTTGACTGATGCGGCTTCCTTCTTATGTAATGCAGGCCAACTAGTTTGGATGCTATTTTTCTTGGGCATGCACTTATCACACTTTATGCATTACCGGTCAGTATCATTCTATAGTAGCAGTATTAATGTATTATGTTACATTCATGTTTGTTTTTCTTGTGTAATTATGTTGACTGTGATTTGTTATTTCCCGGTTAGGTCATTCCTTTGTCAAACTTAAGTTAGCATTAACTACATTAAAAATCATTTTTCAAAAAGTAAATATAAGACCAAGCGGTAACGACTCAAACGAGCCACATAGCCTACATAACCTTCCCAAAATATGTCATTCTCTATAATCTCCTGTCAGCCCAATTACATCCATCATCAGTATAGATGCTTATATCATAGACTTGTAGTAGAAAAACCAAGAGATATTTTTTCAAATAAAAACTTGACTGCTTCAGCTTGTAGCTGAGTAGCCAATAACAACTTGCTTTCTTCAGTTTCTGACTTTCTGGTGGTTATTGGTTTTCTAGTCAAGTCAACCCACAGGCCACAGTTAATTACCAACTCTGTTCTTTAACCGTTGAAAAGTGAACTAGTTGTTTGACTAAATTTTATTGTTGGACCTAAACGGTCGACCATTCAAGTCACGAGGGCGAGGGTGGTACTATTCATGGCATTTTCATTTTCATTTTCATTCTTTAGTATAAAACTGTTTTGTCAATCTATACAGTTGCTCCTTTTTAATTTGTTTAGCAGTTTTACATTTCTAAAATCTTTTCAAGTACTCTGCTTGCCACATGTTTACCTAAACTGCATAAGCCGCTTATCAAGTTTGGAAATAACAAGTCACTTTATGACCAATGGGCTTTTATTCTAGTTGGTATCATAGTGTTATTAGAAGCCCTCGCTTCTTCCCATTTTTCAGGCGAGGCTCAATAAATGCGCTTTTAGTTCCTAGGTGAGTGCTTTGGCATTGTTTAGGACAGAAACATGAGAAGATAAAAGCTGAGCAAAAGAAACGCAGGGAGTGCTAATGTGCTATAGAAACTTAGATCTAGGAGAGGTCAAAGGAATTACACTGAACATTTCAACATTTTGTTATTCAAGTTTTGGAATTCCTTATGAATCTTGACTATTTAGAACTTTTCGTAGTAATTAGATGATATTAAATGTTATATAATAGCTTTTGTTTATTTTATTTGAAGAATAGTATTATTTTTCATATACATAATATACTTTTAATTTTTTATTTAAGTGAGTTTTTTTCTTAAGCCCTCGCTCTTTTTGCACTTTGCGCCTAGGTCCCAGGCGAGGCCTTTGCGCCTTGGGTGCGCCTAGCGTATTCGATAACTATGGCTGGTATTTATAACTGCAACCTGCAGGCGGTTCTCTTTTACTTCTATTGTAGTTGGTATTTGCTGTCGTTCAAGTGCACATATAATCATAATAGTTTGACTGAAATATTTCACCATCTATTAAATTCAAATATTTTATCTTATTTTTTAGGAAACATCAGTGCTTCGAGGGAAACTATTGGAACAACCTAATCTTGTCTTGTATGCTGACAAACATAAAGCCCAACTTTTAGACGCTTCATCTTCAGATCCATCATCATCTACATCTGTACCAAAAAGAGGGCCTTCAAACTGGAGTAAGTTTGAATTCCACAAATTCTTATTTTTGTTTTATTTCAAGTTTACAACTCACATACTGTGAGTCATTATATTTTATTTCTAGCAGTTAAAATTTATGAAGATTAACATGAAACGAGTCAAATGGATGAAAGTATTGGTTTCATTTTGACCCGTATTAAAAATTACACGTTTTCATGCATGTGTTATTTTGTAGCGTACTAAAAAGTCGACATATTTTAAACCTAGGTTCAAAACCTAAGAACCAACCTAAGAGGGAAAGAACACCGGAAGAGAGAATTTTTAGAAGAAAGGCGAAATATTTCTTGATAACTCAGATGGTTGCGGTTCTTGTGTTTCTTAGTCTTCTTGGTGGATCTGATGATGCTGAAGCAGATGGTGCCGATGGTGATGAGGGTTTTGATTATGAATAATAAAACAAGGAGATTGTCTCTTTGAGCTTTGAAGTTATTTGTTGGTTTCGGTTTCTGTTATGTGGAAAGTTTTGAAACACATGCACATACATTCAACTGAGCTGTGACTTGTGAGAAATAGATGAGATAAAGCTGAAGCAGGACGGTTTGCTTCTTGGTATTAAACATTATTTTTACCTAATTAAGATTCAAAAGATTTTTTTTGGTATCTTGTTTTTTATTCCAGTAGTTATTAGATTTTGTACTTGCGGGCCATGTTTGGGATTAACATTCTGAAGACGCATACACGACACACGTATTGATATAATTTTAGTTATGAACACTCTCATTAAATTCACCCGCTGATTACAAGTTATGTAATCTTAACCCTAGTGCACGTCATCTGATAGGAATGAGCTATGGGGGGAAGTGATATATAGGTATTCTTTAGGGGTCAACGAGAAATTATTACAAGGGGCTAAAGTGCAATATAGGGGTGGTATAAGTAATATGATAAGGCATGTTAGTAGGCAGGATCGAATTTGTTTGGTGTTAGGGCTCCGATGTATGAAGAGAGGGCATTGCCCTGGATTATCGGTGTAATCTTTCTTTTACGTTTTTTGTAATATAATCTTCTATTTTGTTCTTATTATCTTCCGTAAATCCAATCTATCACAATAACACATATCAATTCTTATCATTGGTCCGACCTGCCATTGACCTGCCGAGACCATGAGAAATCAGACCTCTCGATTGGATGCTCATGAGCAGCTTATTCAACAATTACAATCCGATATTACAGAGATTAAGGCGTCTCTCACTGCGTTGAATGAAGATCGAGTGGAAGAAGGTGAATTTCGTAAATATGTTTTAGCTTGGATGAACGCACGCGAGAAGAAACACGTACATGGTGCTTCTTTTTTCCCCAGATCTGAAATTGAGGATATAAGTTCTTCAAAACTTGATTTGTTTGAAATTGAGAAGGGATCGGTTTCACCTCATGATTCGGGTGTGGATAGTTACAGTCTAGGGCTTGCAACTACTGATCCTCCTGTTTATGGTTTCACCAGATCTAAAAACCTGGTCAATAATTCTCAATCAGCTGTGTTCGACTCCTCACTGAACCCTAATTCCTCGATGTCTTTCATCAAAGATTCAGATGTCGATTGCAATTCCGGAGCGACCGTGTGTCTGGAGTTACCACCTACTTCAAACGTGACTACAACTTCCATGAAAATCATTGGATCTGTGGACGATTTTTCTTCTTCTATGGGATTAAATTGGGCTTCAATTTCTAATCGTCTCAATTCCAGAGGTTTTATTCAGGTAACGTCTACAAAACCTATTGTTACGAATGATTGTATACACCATAGTAATGATTCGATGAGGTCAGTCTCCGTCACTAAATTGATGAATTTGGATACGTTCGTTGATTTCTCTGTTCAATTTAAGCATCTGCAACAGAGCCCTACTTTCGGTTCTGGTTGTGAGCTTGAATTGCATCGAAAGAATTTCGGTTATGATTCTGTCCGACTTTTGTTAGCATAACTCATTCTAATCGCAATTATGGTGTTGAATGGAGATTAATACCTTACTCGGATATTATTGATTCGTTGAGGACAGATGTCACAGTTCCTACTAATGGACGCGTTAAACCTGGTATTGCTATTACCCTTCCCCACGAGGAGCTAGTGTCATATGGAACACCTGTTGTGAAATTGCAGCACCCTAAATTCTTTGATGCAGGTCACTTTCACCTCGCTGAAGACGTTACATTGGCTATTGGTGTGACAGTTTCGACCACTTGTGTTCCACTTATGGTGCAGACACCTTGTGCAAGAACTGTTAAGTGGGTTCAGCGAACTACTAATGATCACTCGGTCTTTGAGTGTCAAGTGGGCGATAACTGCACTTCTAAAAACAGGGGGTCATTAGCCACAATTATTGTTCTGAATACACTTGATGACATGTTTGATGGCCTGGGAGTATGTGCCTTACCGGGTGGTTATGCTCAGTTGGGACATCTGGACATGACATTTGGGTTTTTTGAGGAAAGGATATGTGGACATGTCATCTTTGATTATGTTCATTTTCCAACTACTTCCACTGTTGTGAGAATAGAGATGCTAGAAGTAAGAATTGTTAAGGGTGAAGGGTGTATTTGGATCTTCCTGGTGGATTCACTCCATACTATTCAAGCACAAAACAAATGCATAGAAAACACTTACCACCAAGAGAAACGACTTCCAATCACAACAGTTTACGTGATCCTTATTCTTGCGAACAATTCAAAACCTGATATGGTAGTTTGGTGGGGCAATCCGACCCGTGGTACTACTGACGTTGTACTTGCGTTTCCGATTGGGGATAAACGCCTTTGTTGGAAAGGAGGTATGGTACCTTTACTCTTTTGTCCACATGTCACTCTTCACAATCCATCTACAACCATATATGATGCGTTCATCCCTTTGGATCAACAAGGGGATTCCAATAGCTATTTTGACGGGTTCTTTATCAAGCGAAAGTCTCAGTTTTGGACCACTCATGCTGACCGGGTTCTGTCTTTTGGATCGTTTACCTTTGTTGGAACTTTTATTTTTATTACAGAATTACTGGGTATTCTTTGGTGTTACATGATTGCAAGTCTTGTTATTGAGTTAACTGTTGGATCCTATCATTTGTGGGTGGTGCATGGGCAGGGTCGGCCATCAGATGTCGCAGCCACTTTCAATCTTGAGGACAAGATTGTTTTGAAGGGCGGAGTAATGATAGGAATGAGCTATGGGGGGGGGGGAAGTGATATATAGGTATTCTTTAGGGGGTTAAGAGAAATTATTACAAGGGGCTAAAGTGCAATATAAGGGTAGTATAAGTAATATGATAAGGCGTGTTAGTAGGCAGGATTGAATTTGTTTGTTGTTAGGGCTCCGATGTATGGAAAGAGGGCATAGCCCTGGATTATCGGTGTAATCTTTCTTACGTTTTTCGTAATATAATCTTGTATTTTGTTCTTATTATCTTCCCTAAATCCAATCTATCACAATAACACACATCAATTCTTATCATCATCATTCAATTTTGAAGTCCAAACAGATCTTCTAATCGAGATTCTGTAAAGTTTAATTCAGTTGTTTGCTTTATGATGCCGTCAATGCTTTAGATTTGGTACTACTTGAGTTGATCACAGTAATCCCCCATTTGCTACTGAATTCAATTTATTTGTATATTATTTGATGATATTATGTTGACGTTAATGCTTTCGTATTTTTAGCCTTTTAGATGTGCTTATAAGATGTTCGATGAAATACTTATCTTATTTTGACATATGAAATAGGATAACCTTTTATGTTTTGGTGTCACTTGGTGGGTTACTTCTTCATGAGATGCATAAACTTCACAATTACCAAACATCATGATTTCTTTGTTTATCTTTTAAGGTATTTGAGGTATTGAAATTCATTTTCACATAAAGAAAAATATAACTACCAAATGGCATTCGGGCCATGGTATCTATGTGTGTATTAGACTAATAGGTATTTCCTCTTGAGAGTTCAAATCTTATAGCAAACAAAGTAGGTGGATTTATGAGTAAATTATGAGCCGTTTTAAAAAGAACATAAAAAGTAACTTTAATTATCAAGCTTGTTATCTAAAAACGAGTTAAGGTCAAACTTGGTCAAATTTAAAGTTGGTGACATACAATTCACTAGCAAGTTGATCACATACTATCAACAACCCTACAACCCTTCACCGATTATTAACATGGTATGATCGTTTTCTACTTATTCTAAATATACAAGAGTTTGTCATAATTAAAACTAAACTGAAAAAGTTTTATCCATACTTAATATAGAAACACACATCAGTCATACACAAACAATTGAAAAATTTTGAATAACTAAGATGATCATACTAAAAAGCCACTTAATTTTAAAAACATATCAAAATTGTCACACCCCATACTTGTTACAAGCAATGTTGTAGAGACCGGACCGGATCGGCCGGTCGAACCGGTCTGACCGGTATTCGGCCTATTGACGGTCTAGTTCTATTCAGTTCGCTCGAATCCTAGAGAACCGGCCGGTCCGAACTTGTCATACCGTCCTGACCGAAAAATCGGACCGGTTGAACCGGTTTTACCATAAAGAAATATCTTTTTTTGGAAAAATATTATTTTCAGCCCCTAAAACGCCATTTTTAGACGAAAGATATAAATAATTAACCAACATTGGATTTTCATAACACAAAATTGGTTGATTAACGAATCGTCGTTTACCGTGTATACTCGTTTCAATTTTATCCGCTTTGTTAAAAGTTATTTTTTAAAAATACGGCCCCGCAAAAAATATATAAAATCTCTTGGATTTAAAACCGGTATAAAAAAAACCGACGGTGCGATGTTCTAGCAAACCGTTTAAAAATATCCGATTCTAAATATTGGTTGCCTTACAAAAATCCGGTATAAACGGTTCAACCAACCTGTACGTACCGGTTTTTAAACATTGGTTATATTATAAAACCCCCAAATGTTCAATTTCCAACCAAACCCATCAAAACCATGCTCACAAAACCCACCTCTTTTTCCCGCCATCTCAACCTCCAACAGCAGCCTCTGAGTGAGCAACTGCTGATCATCTTGAAGCAATGTGTTTCCACCAAAACAGCTCAACAAACCCACACCCAGATGCTCATACACTCCGTACTCAAACCCAATTTCTTATTACCCAAACTCATCGACCTTAAAGACTTCAATTACTCGTACCGGTTATTCGCCTCAATCGACGAACCAAATGACTTTGCTTTCAATGTCATGATCCGTGGTCTATCCATCACATGGAAGAGATTTGATTTGACTTTAGAATTGTATTACAGAATGAAGGGGTTAGGGATAAAGCCCAATAATTTTACTTACCCGTTTGTGTTTATCGCGTGCTCGAATGTTAAGGCGATCGAGCACGGTAAATTGGGGCATTGTATGGTGATGAGGTTGGGGTTAATGGCGGACGGTCACGTCAGGCATTCGTTGATTAGTATGTATTCAAAGTGTGGCGAGGTGGGGCGTGCACGCCAGGTGTTTGATGAAATTACTGAGAGAGATTTGGTGTCGTGGAACTCGATGATTTCTGGGTATGTTCAGAGGGGTTTTCCGGGGAGTGCGTTGGAGTTGTTTGAGAAGATGAAAGGTGAAGGCTTTGAGCCGAATGAGATGACTTTGGTTAGTGTTCTTGGGGCGTGTGGAGATTTGGGGAATTTGAGTTTGGGGAGGGTGATTGAGGTTTATGTGGTGGAGAATAAGATGAGGGTTAATACTTATATCGGTTCGGCTTTGATTGGTATGTATGCGAAGTGTGGGGATTTGGTGTCCGCGAGAAGGATCTTTGATAAAATGAGTAAGAAAGATTTGGTGACGTGGAATGCGATGATTACAGGGCAAGCACTTTCTTTCTTGTATCATTTTTTATTTTGTTTCACGTGTTCGTTAGACGATGCCACATTTTTTTTAATCTTATTAATCTTCACATAACAGATATGCTCAAAGTGGGTTAGCAGATGAAGCAATTTCATTATTCAACGTCATGAAAGACGAAGGTGTAACCGCTAATAATATCACATTAAGTGGAGTTCTGTCAGCATGTGCGTCAGTTGGTGCTCTTGATATTGGGAGATCAGTAGATGCATATGCATCTGAAAGAGGTTTACAACAAGATGTATACGTGGGGTCTGCTTTAATCGACATGTATGCTAAATGTGGGACCATGGACCACGTGTATAAAGTATTTGAAAACATGCCTTTCAAGAATGCGGTCACATGGAACACCATGATTTCGGCTCTTGCTTTTAACGGGCGGCCTCGTGAAGCTATCTCACTGTTTAACCAAATGTCGGAAGAAAATGACGATATTACCCCTGATGAAGTTACATTTGTGGGAGTGCTAGCTGCGTGCGTGCATGGTGGAATGGTTGACCAAGGGCGTAGATTCTTTGACTTGATGAAGTCGTCTTTTTCATTGGTTCCTAAGATCGAGCATTATTCTTGCATGGTGGATCTTTTATCAAGAGCGGGTTTGGTATATGAAGCGTGGGATTTTATTAAAAAAATGCCTGAAAAACCAGATGAAATTGCATTAGGTGCATTGCTTGGGGCGTGTCAGAAAGCTGGAAATTTAGATGTTAGTGAACAGGTCATGAAGCTTTTATTGGAAATCGAGCCTCGGAATTCTGGGAATTATATCATTTCTTCACATATATATGCAAGTTCAAAGAGGTGGGATGATTGTGCTAAAATGAGATTGCTTATGAGACAAAATGGCGTGACTAAAGTGCCCGGTTCTAGCTGGATTGAGATTGATGCAATGGTTCATGAGTTTCATGTGGGTGACTCTTTGCATATTAATTCAGAAGATATCTATAAGTTGCTTCTTGATGAAATGAAATTGGAGGGTTATATGGTAAATAGAAACATTGTGAAGGCATATATTAGACCGTTGGAGTAAAGCATACTTCCAGATACATGTTACATGTATCTCAGACCTCAGTGAACTGCAACCTGGTTAGTTTTTAATCCATTTATTATTAGTTTATTATTTGTTAGTTATTGATATATGCATTGTTCTCAGATCCTTTATTAGTTAATAACATCTCTGAAGAATAACAATTCGCTTATTAGTTATTAGTATTACATGTTTAGATTTAGGTGCTGTTTGTTTTTCATTATAAAGCATGGCTTGATGGAAAATTGTTATGTAAAAATTATCATATTATATGGAACCCTGTTGCTGCTAATTAATGCTTAATAATTCATGACAGTAATTAGTAATTACTAGTTGGAAGTAATTTTATTAACAAAATTTGATTATGTTGTAATTTTGTAGCAAGAGATGGAATCTGCTCAAGAAAAAGAAAGCTCGATTATATGACGTCAGCAGTGCTGATGTGGCGAAGAGCAGGCGGTAGAGACAAACAATGGTCGTGGGTGGTGTTAACCTCGTTTGGGCCGATTTTAAGTTAGCAGGTTTATAAGAAGTTTATATGACTGCCCCCTTTTGACCTGTTGGTTGAGTAGACCATAGTTGACATGCTGTATAATTTGAGTTGACTAAAACAATATGTAAAACCTTTTCTTATCCAAATCAACTAATTATTTAAAGGATGGGCCATGTGGTTTAGGGTGGTTTGTTTAATTGGAAATGGTATCAAGAAGTTGGTTGGGAATGTGCACCTCGTCGCGATTAGCACGTCTTATAGACAATGGTGGCTCGGTTAATACACAGGATGAGCCAGCAAGTCAACATCTTATAGACAATGGTGGCTCGGTTAATACACAGGATGATTCAGGAAATGACTCGGTGTAAATAGTTGCTCAATAGGAAGCTGGGAACTCTAAAAGGCTTACCTTTCTTAATTTGAAATTAATGAGTTCTTTGTTTTAGTTGAAACTAAAACCAAACCGAATTATGTGTTCGGTTAATTTTGTATAAGGTTTGTTTGATTTGAGTTAGATGTTAATCTAATATAAACTCAATATGATGAAAAACCGCTAAGACTTTGTGGTGTGGGCTGCATAGGGTCGGTAGTGGGGGCTTTAATGCCTCTACACACCGTGTCGTGGGGGGGGGGGGGGGGAGTATGAGGGGGGCTGCATTTGGTTACTGGGCTCCTGGGCGGTATAAGGAGAAAGTGGTGGGGGCCATGGGTGGTTTTCACACCTCTCTGACATACACATATACATGCACACATATTTATATATAAAGGGGCTTTAAACCACAACATGCCTTTATTATAAACGACTTTAAGGTCCTGTTTCTTACATGGCGGTGACATGGAGGGGCGATAAAGTCCCTCCACAACAGATACTCTAATTAACTCATCTTACATCCACTCTTGGCATTCATCAAAAGTTTATATCCGTGTTAACTTCTCACTAATCAAGGTAGTGATCACCTTTTTGAAAAAAAAAACTACTCACTCATAAGCTAGTGACCGCCTCCTTACTTCTCACTATTATGTTAGTACTAGCTTTTGACCCCGTATATTACACTTGATTTGTCAAATATAAAAATAAATAAGATTCTTTATTTGAAAAATGAACAATATTAAAGGTATAAAGGAAATAAAAAACCAAAAAAATTAAAAAACCAAAATGTTTCCCCTGCATTCCCGTTCCACAAAAAAAACGATGAAAAGACACAATGCCAAGAAAAAAGGCACACTGCCGAAAATGAACAAACATCACAATGATAAACCAAAAAAGACACAATATATCGTAAAATATAACACAATGGCGAACAAAATATGACATAATGTTGATCAATATAACACAATATCAAGAAAAAAAGACACAATGCCAAGAAAAAAAATACAATCAATAATGAAATAAACACAAAACACAATGATAAACAAAAAGACACAATACTCTTTCACCCAACATTGTGTCCTTTTTTTAGAACGAGAAAGACGGTGGAAACATTTTTGTGTTTTTACGTTTTTCATTATTGTATTAAAATTTGAGTTATGATTTTCTTAATTATTTTTTCGTTATTTTTTTATAGTTTTTTTTATGGTTACAAATCATTCTCATTCTTGTCATTTTTTATCTATCTGCATAATATATAAAGCATGAGTGAGAGACCTCTTAAATTTTAAGAGGTATCAAATTTATTGTTTTAAATACAACCCATAATGCATAAGATTAGGACAATTAAGGGGCAATTTTGTCTTTTAACAATTTTGTCTTTTAGCAAAATCATGTGCATTGATTTTATTTTGTTAAAAAATAATTACAAGTTTGGTCCTAAACTTTAATCACATGCTAATTTATATAATAGTTATATATATACCCCTTATTTTAAATAACTACCTCACGACACTTAAACGTTTATAACTTTTCACATGTTAATATTTTTTAAAAAACATTATACCATAAAAACGAGTATTTTATTCTTTTTAATTTGAGTATAGTATTGCTATACCTTTATCATTTTAAAAACTTAACGCGTTACGTGATTACCATTAGAGACCGCCAAACGGGTTGAGCGGGTTCGGCCATTTAGGTCATGGGTCGAAAAGATTAAGGTTGGAATTGATCAACACAAAAAAGGTTAATTTGGTTTCAGTCGGGTTGGGGCGGGTTCGGGTCAAAAAGGGTCAAGTCAGAACAGATTTCGGGTTAAAACAGTGTCAGGCGGAACAGATTGTGGGTCAAAGCGCGATCGATTTTGCTTTACGTGCACATCGACACCTGATTACGCGCCTACAGTCGTTGTGTGACGTGCTTGCTAATACCAGTTAAGCTTCCAATATTACGAGCATACTATCATCGGGTTAAGCACACACTGTTGTGAATTCACGAACATACTGAAACAGTAACACCAGTTACGCATTCGATATCTTGATTGTGTTAATACATCGCCGCGAAGTACAAATAATATAAAATAGTATCTTTGAGAAAAGGGCCGTGGATTTGAGGGGGTGAGTGGAGCCTACCCTATCTATGGCTATAAATAATAATAATAAGCGTTTCCTGACCTCTTTCTTCTTCTTCCCTTACGCGTCTCCTCCATTCGAACCGAACCGTGTTTCACTCTCCGCCTTGGGGCTCCGTTTGATCTACAGCTTCCGGTTCAATTCACCCGCAGGTACAACCCTAATTCCGTTTGTATTTCGTCTTAGGGCTCCGAATCTACCTTCAGATCTGATATATAGCCATTTCAATAAACCCTAGCCTTAACATGCTTTCTAATTAGGGATTTCTCCGATTTACGAATAATATGTTTAACTTTGACTGCTTTTAATGTAATCGGAAGCATCAATTACACTGTATTTGCTCAATTGAAGCAGCTTCTATTACGTGCTAGGTTTATTCCACCACATTAGCTTTGCATGCTTGCTTTTGTTTAGTAGCTATCGGTTCGGTATCGGTTATTTGGATTTGAATGGTGACTTGTGAATGAATTGAGTGTTTATGTTTATTTTGATTTTTAACCTAGTTCATGGAATATTGAGGTTTAAAAGGTGTATGGTTTTGAGGGCGTGTTGTCGTTTAGTGTATGTAGTTAACCGTTTATTACCTGGAATGGTATATTCTACGTTGAGGGCATGCTATCAATTCGGTATCGGTTATATTTTGATTTGAATGGTGACATGTGAATGAATTGAGTGTTTATGCTTATTTTGATTTTTAACCTAGTTTATGGAATCTGAGGTTTAAAAGGTGTATGGTTTCGAGTGCGCTTGTCATTTAGTGTATGTAGTTAACCGTTTATTACCTTTAATGGTATATTCCACATTGACGGCATGCTTTTTGAGTTTTTTCATTTACTGTAAATGATTGTTGATTATTTTTTGTTGGCGTTTTGTATTCTATTACCTATATCGTGTTTTAACTATGCACACTAATTTAAGTATGGCTTACGTGGTAAGTTGTTTGGTGTAGGCTTTCTGAGAATTGAGATTGGCTGTTCGTATGGCTGCTACTGCAACCGAAACTGCAACAACAACTGCTGCCACTCCACGGTTTGCTCCAGAGGATCCCACCCTTCCAAAACCGTGGAAAGGGTTAGTTGATGGTACAACTGGATATCTCTACTATTGGAACCCAGAAACCAATGTTACTCAATATGAGCGGCCCGCAGGGTCTAAGGATTCTTCTCAGCCACAAAAGTCTTCTTCAGTGGCCATAAGTTCTGCAGTTCAGGTGCAAAAATCTTCACATCAAGAGAATGGCTATAATGATGATTATAGATATGGTAGGAGTGGCAATGGCGGATCAAGGCATTCATCTGGAACAATAGGTTATGAAGTGCGTGTTTTTACTTCCTTTTGATGTTATGCCTTATTTTTTGTAAATGAAGTGCGTGTTTTATTGTTCTTTTCTAGTTTCTATGGGGTGCATGATTGTATACACTTGTAGACTTTTCAGAGCTTCTGTTTAGTTCATGTTCTTTGGAAGTTCTTTTCTTCTGTTGTGTTCTGGTGCGTTAGTACGGATGGAAAGGCGAGTGTTAGTATAGATGGAAAGGTGTGTGCTATAGTTTGTTTTCAGTTCAAACAGAATGGAATATACATGAAGATAAGTTTTTTTTAGTATTGCTTTTAAGCATGGCCATGTAATTTTAAAAGTGGTTGGCATTTCGACTGATTTAGTTTGATGTGCACGTTACACGTCAGCTCATAATGTTCTGAGTTGTTATGTGTTGGCATTTCTGTTAGCTGACATCATGCCTCATACAAAGATAATTACGCAAAGGACTTCAGTTTAGTCGGATAAGTGAAAGTTGAATATGCTAAGATCAATAATAACTAGTGTTTTGCTTTGCACAATTTAGGGGCAGTACTGGATTCTTGATGGCACACTTTCTGAACTTGTTATCAATGCTTGATTAGTTGGAAATGCTTAGAATTATATTAAAATTCCAGACTTAATGCTAATTTATATTATTTGGTTATGTTTATTGGCTTAGTTATTATATGTTATGCTAGATTAACTGGTCCATTGCTTTGTTTTGATCAGAGTACAAGAAGCAGGTCCCATAATTCACACGGCACTTCAAGTGGGGCAGTTGCTGCTGGTCCTAGAGGAACTTCAGGTCGACCTTATGGGCCTTCAGGTGGAAGTGGTTTATCCCCAGATGCTTATCGTCGGCAGCATGAGATAACTGTAACTGTAAGCATCAGTAGTAATCGTATCATATATTTCAATAAAAAATATAAAGGAAAAAAAGAAAACCAAACCTCTATTATGCATATAAGTGATTTCTTATGGGTTTAGATGTTAAATCTGACACTGGGCTTTTAACCTTTTAGGGAGACAATGTGCCTCCACCCTTTACATCATTTGAAGATACCGGGTTTCCATCTGAGTTGCTTAGAGAGGTATTTTTTGTTACATTTATTCCCGCTCTTTTGGTGGTTTAACATGCTGTTGAGCAATTTATGTAAAGTAGGTATATAACTGTTTGTGCATGCTGATCTGTCATTACGGAAGTTTTATCAACTTTCAGACTCATGTTTGCTTTTCCATCTTCACTTTTTGTCCCAGGTGCGATATTAGCTCCAGGGAGGAGCTAAATGTCGTACGCTGTGCGACCCCACCGTCTTATACTGGGGTTGCATATATTATCTGGAGTACTCTTAAAACGGTGGACCAATTTTCTTGAAAGGGCTTTCCGAATCATCGATGGTCGTGTGGTGGTTGCCTGTTGACTTCCAATGATGATGATTCAGTTTGCCTGCCACTTGGTCCGTCTGAAGAAGAGACCTCCCCTTCTGCCAACCGGTGGGAATTGATTCGTGGGGGATGATTAATGATGCTATTTGCATCAATCTCACATGATGATCAATCAAGCCCGTAAAGAGCATGAAACCTGCTGCTTACCGATTATCTTTTTTAGGTACTTGAGGCTGGGTTTACAGCCCCGACTCCAATACAAGCACAGTCATGGCCCGTTGCTCTTCAAAGCCGTGACATTGTAGCCATTGCAAAAACTGGTTCTGGGAAGACTTTAGGGTACTTGATTCCTGCATTTATTCACCTCAAACGAGCCCACAAGAACCGTCAAATGGGCCCCACTGTTTTGGTTTTATCACCCACTAGAGAATTAGCTACTCAGATACAAGCTGAAGCAGTCAAGTTTGGCAGATCATCAAAGATACTATGCACCGTATGTTCTTTATGTTTTTCCTTAATTCTTTATACGGCCATAAAAACTGTCTTGACACGTTCTTAATTTTTTCTGAATTGAAGTGTTTGCATGGAGGAGCACCGAAGGGCCCTCAACTAAGAGATTTAGACCGTGGGACTGATATTGTGGTTGCAACACCTGGTCGTTTGAATGATATTTTGGAGATGAGAAGATTAAGTTTGAGTCAAGTAACTTTTTTGGTGTTGGATGAAGCTGATCGGATGTTAGACATGGGATTTGAACCTCAGATTAGGAAGATTGTTAAGGAGGTGCCAGCACGTCGTCAGACACTTATGTACACGGCCACGTGGCCAAAGGAGGTCCGCAAAATAGCTGCAGATTTGTTGGTTGATCCGATTCAGGTCAACATTGGCAGTGTTGATGAGCTTGTTGCCAACAAGGCTATTACTCAACACATTGAGGTTTTGGGTCCAATGGAGAAAAACAGACGGTTGGAACAAATCTTGAGATCTCAAGAACCAAGATCAAAGGTCATCGTTTTCTGTACAACCAAAAAGATGTGTGATCAGCTGGCGCGCAGTTTGACCCGTCAATTTCCTGCTGCTGCTATTCATGGAGACAAATCTCAAAGTGAAAGAGATTATGTGTTGAATCAGTTTCGCAATGGCAGGTCTCCTGTGCTTGTTGCAACTGATGTTGCTGCTCGTGGATTAGATATCAAGGATATCAGGTATAATGTTACTTATTATGTTCACTTATTCAGTGTGGATCTTATCATTTTGTATAAATTGTTTACAGGGTGGTGGTCAACTATGACTTCCCTACAGGAATAGAGGACTATGTGCACCGAATTGGTAGGACTGGGAGGGCAGGTGCAACTGGGGAGGCTTATACATTTTTCATGGAGCAGGATGCAAAGCATGCTTCAGATCTAGTCAAAGTATTGGAAGGTGCAAATCAGCGTGTCCCTAGAGAACTTCGGGACATGGCGGCACGTGGTGGTGGGATGGGCGGAAGGTCTAAATGGCGGACTACTGGTAATAGTTTTGGAAGCCGTGATGGAGGGCGTGGTAATAGTTATGGAGGGCATGGAGGACGGACTGACTCAAGCTTTGGTGGTAGGGGTAGTTGGAATGCTGGTAGGGGTGGGGCCCATGACAGGTATCGACACACTTTATTTTGTTATGATTCTTAAATTCTTATCACCTGTTGCGAATGTTGATTATTATTTTTACAGCAATAGGGGTGGTTACAACCATAGGAGCTTCCATGAAAGCATTGGGGGTGCTGGAGAGAAGCGGGGCAGGAGCAGAAGTCCACCTGGCAAATATGGATCGGGGTGGGGTAGGGTTAGCCGGAGCCGCAGCCCCGAGAGGTTTGACAAGCCACCTAGATCAAATGGGCCTCGTTTTCATCCTGCTGATGATGATGACGAGGAAGGTTTGATTCGGGATTAAGCTGTGATGGTGGCTTCTTCTTTATTATTTTTTTTTGGGCAACGAACGTGGTTTTGAAGTAGGAGAGATTATTTTAGGCGTTTGATTTCGGACTTATCTTGAAATGTAGATGGTTTGTGTTGTTTAGTGTATTCTAAGTTTGTTGTTTTTGTACCTTGTTTCAAAATTGGACATTAAATGTAAAATTGAGGAACACATTCTAGTATTGGTCTCCTTAATCTGTCCTGCTTTTGGCTATCAAACTTTCTTGTGGTAACCGATCGTGTTTTTTACAACTAAAAATTTTATGAAAGGCAAAAAGTGTACGCAACTAACACAACATTTCATTTACATACAGATTGTCATCATCACCATCGCCTGTTTGCTGACACCAGTTGTTGCTACTACTGCAGTCACCTATCGATCGCCACCACACCACTATCACCACTGTCGTCACTAAAATCACTGCTGCCGCACACCAACAAAATCGTTAAAAAAAGTGCATTCTCACATGAAGGCTGCACTCCAAACACGCCTTTTTCCACTTGATGATCAGTCAGTTCTTTGTTCTAACCAATATATGCATTGTTATTGTTAATTTTTAATCATGGGTTGAGCCTCATGCGATGATCGTGACGGGCAAGTACGAAAAATCTAGTTATGCAAGGAATTGTTGATGGTCATGGTAACATCTAAATTTGGTATGGTCTGAAATAATGGTTTCATACCACAATCCTTTACCATGTATGAATTACTTGTAGGGAAACTACATATCTAAATTTCCTAATTATCAACCAAAATCCTTTCTTTATGGAACCTACTCATTCTAATCATCAATTTAGTCCATATCAAGCTTATTCAATTAATAGTTACTTAAAACAGCTAAATAATCTCTTTATATGCTTCAACTCCTTATCGAGATCATCACGAGCCAATGGATCAGGCAACACTATTCAACTTTCAGATGTTTGGATCGCCATTCGGGCATTGTCCCCAACAAGTTTCATGCTTGAGCTCCACTGATAACGGGCTCCAAAAGAAAGGCAATAGTAGGAAGAATAATAAGGGTCGAAGGAAGGGTAGTAAAAGTTGTCGAAAAAGTTTAATTATTAAAGGACAATGGAATTCCCAAGAAGACAGGTAACACCTGGTCTCACTGGTTAGCAGGGTATTACTGACAGTTCTCATGATCACCCAAAAAAATATAAACACTTGTTTTTCCATATATTTGAATTTTCTTTCAATTTTTCATCAAAACTCTGTTTTTTTGTTTTTTTTTTTTTAAGGTTGTTGATGCAGTTAGTGAAGCAGTACGGAGATAGCAAGTGGTCTAGTGTTGCCGAAAAACTTCCTGGAAGGATTGCGAAACAGTGCAGAGATAGATGGCAAAACCATCTGAGGCCTGACATTACGGTATCTTTTAATTTCCACATTAGTCATGTTCGGCCCGAAAGCCTCTGGTTTGATTATTCAAAACAGGTTAAAAGATTTTATATGATGCATGCGAGTTCTTATTATAGGTGACAATTGATCAGTTTACTTGATCGGGCTATTATTTATAGACAATTGGTCAAACGAGTAAAGTTTACATAAACTTAGCTAAATATGTCAAATAGGTCGTGACGGGTTGAACGGTTGAAAGTGACCCCGAGTGTATCTAATGCTTAAAAATTCTTAAACATCGGTTTTCGCAAGAATTTTATTAATATCTTAATATTTTAGTTTTCTAGTCATATATGATACATTTTGACTCGTTATCCAACCCTCTCATTTTGCCATCTCTTTTTCTTATATTATCATTGGTTTGTTTTGTTAAAAACATCAACAGAAAGATGCATGGTCCGAGGAAGAAGACAAGCTATTGATCGCGATTCACAAAGAAGTCGGAAACAAATGGTCAGAAATCGCAAGGAGGTTGCCAGGTAGGAGCGAAAACACCATAAAAAACCACTGGAACGCAACCAAAAGGCGCCAGCTGTCATCTCGGAGGCGTGGCAAAGCCAAGTCCCAGTCCCTCCTGCAAGAGTACATCAGAAGCGTCCCTTCGTCATCATCGTCATCATCATCTTCATCCGAACGTCAAATCATCATTAAACAAAACGCTGATCAAACTTCACTGGCTGTTGTTAACGCACCAATCACGTCCCTGCAAACAAGCTTCTCATCTGCTGCATTTTCATTTCCTGTGGAGAACTATGGTTTAGGTGCTGTGTTTGGTTACATACCGAACGGGCCAGTGGTCAACGAGAGCAGTTTTGAGTTTGACCCGGTGCCGTCTCATTTGACAAGTCAGCTGGAGTTTGACTTCCAGAAAGAGCTGGATTTTCTAGAGATGCTCTATCAATAAAAGTCCTTGAATAACATTTTTTTTTGTTTTGTGTTTGAATCTGGTTTAGTTCATGTTCTTACTTTTCGACCACTTTACATAATAGATTTTATGTTATTGATTGAGTCAGTCAGTTTAAGAAGCTCTTAATCACACTGATGGCCTTCCACATTGTGGTTTTGATCCTTACTTTTCAAATAATTACAGTTACAACAAAGTTCTTATTGTCAGCTATAAGTTGTAACATGTTTGGTCCTTTTCATCACTAACTTTTGTGAATTCTGACCATTTTACCCTTTGCTTGAATTTTAAAATTCTCTTCATGGCATGGAGAAGACAATGAAGTAAATTTGGGAGGTGGTTCTCTTTGTATTTTTATTTAATAAGGGTGTGATAGTCATTTTAAAAAAGTTAACCGAACTTTTAACGTCAGTTCAATACCAACATGTATATGCTAAAACG
Organism: Bidens hawaiensis; assembly: GCF_021521415.1. NCBI lineage: Eukaryota > Viridiplantae > Streptophyta > Magnoliopsida > Asterales > Asteraceae > Bidens > Bidens hawaiensis. The sequence continues at coordinate 33,861 of NW_027503364.1, forward strand.
GAACAATACACAGGGCCGTCCCCAAGAATCGCTATAAATTCATTGGGCCGTGGTTGTGTCTTTGTACTTTTATTTTTATTTAATAAGGGTATGATAGTCATTTTAAAAAATTAACCGAACTTTTAACGTCAGTTCAATGCCAACACGTAGACACTAAAACGGAACAATACACAAGGCCGTCTCCAAGAATCGCTATAAATTCATTGGGCCAAGACGAAAAAAAATTGGGCCTTGAGTAAAAGGGTTGCTTATTATTTTATTGGATTTAAACAATTAAATTTGTAAATGAACTTGGTTATGATTTTTTTTTTCAAAAAAATACATATAAAGTTTTTTTTTTTTATTCCGGGCCTACCGGGGTGATCAGTACAGTCGACCTGTCCACCCCCCTTCATAACCGGCCCTAACAAAACATATATTCCGATATATTTGCAGGACACGAGTGAAAGTTAAGAATGCTTCCACCATTTATCAATGCTTTTAAGGTATTTGCCCCATAACAATTTCCCATTTATCAAAGAAGCTAAAAGTAAAAATCTTTGCTTTCAACCGAAATCTCACAACGAAAACCTTAAAAATTGGTAACAAAAATTAAAAACAAAGTGCTAGTTATGAATCAAGCCTCATTCAAGACACAATAAGCCAAAAACAACTGACTGCTCATTATAATTAGAAACTCTAGATCATGCAACACATTTGAGCCTAGCAAAAGTTAAATAGCCGGTGTGACCTTTTGCCTCACTGGAAGGTCTAGCCATCACAATAGGTGAACCAGAACCATCTTGTTGCCAATGACATGCTTCAGTTGCACGGTGCTTCCTCTTGCAAGGGCGGTGGGACCCAGGAGTACCTTCTTCACTTTGACTTTCATCCATTTTCACTTCTCGAACTTCATACGTGCGCAAAAGCACCTCAAACGTTCTTATATCTGCTTAATTGCCAAAGTTTAAATTACATTTATAAAAAAAGTTCCCAAAATCCAATATTGATCAATATACTCCACGGCATCAATTTAGTTCTTATCTTGACCTAAAGTGCAAAATTAATATTTCAAACCAAATCTAAGGATTTATAGTGAATCATACACGTTTTTATCAATCATACGTTCTTTTTATACTGGAGATGGCAAAGTGGGCAACAAGTTAAAACAGATAACGTTGCTGTATGGGTCAAAACATGCCGGGTTGGATTAGTTGACCCCAAAGCACATTTTTTTTCAAAAGTATTCAAATTTTCAATAAATAAGGGGGGTGTTATAAATAAATATAGAAAGTAGGGGTGTTTATCGGTCGGTTTGGATCATTTTTTGGTTTTGGGTTTGGGTTTGGGTTCAGTTTTACTATTTGCACTTGAAATTTTGGGGCCTAAAAATAAAAATGGCCCAAAATAATGAATTTGGGCCTAAATCTTTTTGTTAAATAATAAATAATTGATTTTTATACATATGGGCTAAAAGATTTGGGTTACACTATATATTATGCTCTTATAAATTACTTTAACATTCAAAACAAAAAACGAAAATACATAAATTCAGTTCAGTTTGAATTTAATTACATGCAAACCAAAACTGGACCCAAAATTCGATTTTTACGTGAACATGAAACGAAACTGTCGGTTTCGTTTGGTTTTGGTTATTTTGGTTAATTCGATACGGATCGGTTTTTTTGGTTTCATACACACCCCTAACAAAAAGTAACTTATTTTTAAAACTATAAGGCCTTATGCATAAAAAATACACTTAATTCCAACATCTTTCTCTCATTTGATCAACATTTGACACGTTAGAGATTAAACACAACCTGGATGGCGCATTCATAACCAAACGGGTTAAAATCTAGTTGTCAATAGCGAATAGCGGTAAATAGCGACGGGTCACCTATATGCCTACGTAGCGAATAGCGCTAAATAGCAACCGGTATTTGATATTTAGTGATAAAGAAGTAGATAATTTTTAAGCAAATAATCAGGGTTTATGTTCACAAAATAAGCTTTTACAGTGAAACTTGTGGAATGTGCAGCTGTTTGGTGGATAAACAAGCCTAAGAAATAGGTTTCTACAATTTTTTAAATTAAATCATAAAATAAAAATAATAAAAAACCCTAAATACCGCTATAATCACGCTAAATAACCGATATTTAGTATAAAGCGGCCTATGGCCGCATCGGTACGTAGCGCGCTATAGCGCCCGCTATCATCGCCATTGACAACGATGACTTGAAATTACCATATACAAAAATCATTGTCTAAAATCTTGATGTGAGAGTTAAGTTTGCACATACCAGTAAACTTCGCCGTGAGTGTTTCAGACGACCGCTGCACTTGTTCAATGCACGGTGAGAACGAACACAAAATTCCATCCGGTTTCAACATTTCACCAGCAGAAGGTATGGCAAGCCACGGCTGTGGAAGATCCAAAAACACAGCATCTGCAACACCAACCAACTCTTTCGGAAACCCTTCACCTTGAATATCTCTAACTCCAATTGTCACCAAACCGCTCAACCCCGTCTTCTCAAAATCTTCTCTAGCAGCCGCAGCCCTCTGCTCATGAAAGTCAAACGTGTACACATGACCCGTGGGTGCAATGGCCCGCGCTAGTGAAGTGCTCAATGATCCACTACCGGTCCCGGATTCAAGAACTACACAGCCGGGAATCAGTTCTAAGTACATGACCACAAAGCTAATATCGGCAATGTAAAGGATTTGGGTTCTGTGGCTTAAAACCAGGGTCCATAACTCGGGTGTCGGGGCTAGCAGGTAAACGAAACCGCCCTTGTGGCTAGACACTTTGCAGTCCGAACGGTTTCCCGATCCAATCTGAGTGTTTAAAGACGCCGAATCGGTTCTCTAATACTGAGTTTTCATTAACTTTTACAGCTTTCATGTTATCGTGTTTCTCGTATACTATAACCAAATCACCATCAGTGATCTTGCGGTTGAATGATAATTTCTTTGTGGAATCCATAGGCAACATTCTAACCGGATGCTATAGGTCTCTTGTTAAAATATGTGTAACAAGCTATGCAACTGCAAATTTAAATTTCCATGAGTAATGAGCCCGAGCTTCACTTATCGAGCTCGATCCTGCTTGCGAGCCTAAACATGCCATTTATATAATTTTTTTAAAATATATATTTAATAATTATTAATTATATAAATGTTATGAAAAAATAAATAAAAATAACTAAATAATATATTATTTTTTACATAAAATTATAATAGAAAAAAAGTATATGTAATTAATTATAATTATATAAAAAATAAATGATCCATAGTAAACAAGCCGAGCCCGAGCTTTGAAAACAGAGCTTGAAACAAGCCGAGCTACCCCTATCCATGAGTTAATAGGTGATTTGATGATATATATGCGCTAATCAAAAAAAGAAAACAATCAATGTCAATGGCGTGTTGAAACGAAATCACTACCTAGTATTAGATAGATAGATTGCTACCTGAAAATCACAGCGGCAAGCGGTTGATTTGAGTTTATGGGTTTGTTATCCAAAACCAGGCAAGGAGGGTTAGGGTTTATGTCTATAAAAATAAATTAGTAGTATAAATATTAAATATATTTCTTTTAGTTTGAAACAATTTTCTGTTTCTGAAGGCTCGTAAATGAACTGAACGTTTGGGAACTATTCGTGAATCGTTTGGTGGGAAATTCGTTTATTTAATAAACGAATGAACATGAACAAAAAGTTTATTTTCGTTTAACTAAATGAACGAGCATGAACACATGTTTCGTTCGTTCATTTATGTTCATGAACGTTCGGTTGTGTTCGTTTATGTATTAATAGAACATAATTAAATATTATCTAGATATGTAATCTGATTAAAGGTTTTTATATTTGTTAATTTGCGTTCATTGAAGTTCATTTATGTTTGTTTGTGTTCATTTATATTTGTTTATTTATGTTCGTTTATCTTTGTTGAGTTATGTTCGTTTAGATTTTAAACAAACGAACACAAATGTCCCTTTTTATATAAACGAACATGAACATAAATATTTGTTCGATTAAGTGTCCGTGTGTTTTTAAAGTTAAATGAACGAACACGAGCATGCCTTTGTTCGTGTTCATTCGATTCGTTTACAGGCTTTCATTATTCACATTGATGAATACATTGTTCTCAATCTATAGGCTTTGCCGATTTTATTTGTGTCCATTTGTGTTCATGAACCGTGAGTGAACACATTAATTTCGTTAATGAACGAACATGAACATAAAATCTTGTTCGGTAAGTGTTCGTGAACACATTATTTTCTTAACGAACGAACATGAACAAGGCCTTGTTCATGTTCGTTCGGTTCGTTTACAGCCCTATTCAGAACGTAAAGGGGTGTTCGTTGTTCGGATTCCTTATTTTACCTTCTTATAACTTATTTAAGGCATAAGTGATAGGTTAAAAAGTTGTAACTTATCACTCACAAATCTTACTTTCCCATACATCTTAAAACTTATAGCTCATAAGTTATAAGCTATAAGACAGCTCACTATGGGCGTGATGGTGGGCGGCCAAGGGGCGCCTTCGGGCCTACACACCGTCGAGGGACGAAGAAAGGGGCGGCTTCACAAAGACCGGCACTATTGTTGAAAATTTATGGGCCCTCCTCCATCCAACGTTAATAATACCATTGCAATTTAAAAAAAATAAATTAACCTATTTTATTCAACATTTTTCTATACCCTCTCTATACTATCATTTTAACAACTCTCTCAACTTTCTACAACCATAAATCCGAGCTCAAACACGAACCCTTGGGATCCGGCTCAAATGTGGTGGGCTAGTTTGCTCGCAAATAACAATGACCCTAATAACCCTTTCATTGCCAACCAACACCGACCCGTAATGCTTCCAT
>NW_027503365.1:0-41259 GCF_021521415.1 Bidens hawaiensis
GCGGTACGCGACGGGGTCTTCTATGGCCTATCGCGTACCGATATTGACCAAAGTCAACGTTTATTTTATCACCCACCGCGGTACGCGATGGGGACTTCAGCAAACCCATCGCGTACCGCGATGGGACTCTGCTACAGCCAACTTCAATCTTTTCATCGTTTTGCGTGTTGAACATCCCGGGTCTTCATTCCGTATCACAACAGGTCCATATTGAGTACTTTAACGCCTGTGACCTGAAATCCAATAATACACGTATGAAGTATCAATAGTTCTAGAATAAAGTTAAAACTAAACAATAAACGAACTAAAACATATACAAATTAACCTGCCATCACATCCGCACACTTATCTTTTGCTTGCCCTCAAGCAAAACTCTAAAGCAAACATCGACCTCCATCATAGGTATGTAGATTATCGCCATTAATACTAGTAAGGTTTAAGTCATACCCAGTTCCCCAGACTGACACTGTTTTTAGATTGACATCTCACAAATACGGTTAAATGCTATAATAAAAACAATAGAGCCGCCTAGACAGGTGTACTTTGTTTCGGTTAAGGCACACATGCTCATACCACTCGTAATATAACATCTCTCCTCTCGGTTTAATATATGGACTAGCAAAAGATGTGCCAATATCGCTCTGCTCTCAGTATCACTCATAAGTACATATTAATCCGTCAAGCTGCTTTGGCACAAATGCAAATCAAGAGGTCTTTAAAAGGGTTGTAACGGGGCCAGGTGTAAGGCTATGTAAGGGAAATATTTAAGTAGCTCAAACGATCCGACCCGGCTTATTACAAAACATCTAAATAAACGAAACTACTATACAACTAACTGACTGATTATATACATCTAACCAAGCAAACTAACAACATACTGATTTCACAATTTTTTTTTTTTTACATAAACGAACTTTAACGGACTACAGAATACATAACTGAATATAAACAGACATCTTTTTGTCTTTTTCTCAATTTTTTTTTAAACATAATAACATGATGCTTAACAATGGGATAAATACAAATACAAAACAAAAACAAATACAATTACAGTTACAAATAACCCTAGTAAGCCGGATCGTTTCGTAACATAATGTCAGGGTTAAACAAACGAAAAATAAGTCCAAGAAATGTTTTCTAAGGGACCCAACCCCCCCCCCCCGCCCCTCACATAAACCATCCTCATATGTATAATGTATGAGGCCCCAACCCCCCAGTACCCACACTCACGCTCATCCATACGAGGCTTAACCTAGTTGCCTCTTATCACTTTTGCATTTTGCCAACTACGATCCCGTAATCCATGAACATTAGTGAAAGCACTTAACATTGTGTAATATATATTATAGGTGTGTAATATATATTATATGTGTATTATATATATTTGGGTCAGCTCACACACGTACCGGAGGAATAGGGTTGACGATATAAACATGTGTACTTGTCCCCATGACTCGTTTTCCCCGCCTAAACGACCCTATTTCAACTTCTCGTTATAAAAACATTTGTGAGTAAGACTAATGAGACGCTGAAAAACCAAACATGACCAGAAACCTATGACTAGGCATTAATGGCAATAATTAACAGTTAACAACTTTGGTTTCTAAACACTCTTCGAGGTACTATCGGGCTAAAATTTTTCAAATTTCCCCCATCCCCACACTTGAGGTTTACATTATCCTCAATGTAAGAACACTTAACATTGTCCTCAAAGTTAAAAATGATAGAAAGATTAATGAACATTTGAGGGACGGGGTTGAAATTGACTTTTTTTTACTATTAAGCAATTTTAAAATTTCGGAGCTCAGGTGTCACACCCCGACTTAGGGCCTAGACGTATGACCAATGGTTGGTACCTGTTTTGTAAATACATCAGAGTTGCGGTTTCTTTTAGCGGAAGACTTTGGTTATAATAAAATATTAATTTATTTGAAAACTTCTCGGATAATAAATATCCGAGTATTTGATTTATGAATCATGTTCAAATCTTGTTTAATAATTTAAAACTGAGCCATCTCTACCTTGCGAGCGTCTATCTTCATGAATGACTATATTCCTTGCTACCTGTGCTAATATGTTTTCCTGAAATATAGGGAAAAATACGTCAGCGATATGCTGGTGAACACGTATGACTCAATAAAACATTTTGAATGACGATTACAATACAAATATAGTTTTCTCTACAAGCTCAGCAGAAGCATTTCTACTTCTGGTCTATGTACCACTGCCCTACACACACAGTTGTTCCCGAGCCACGTAGCCCTTAATTGGGAGACTAGTTATGACCATTAGCCCGCGGCCACGTAGCCTTTGAATGATTAGGCTGAACGGTTATGTTTGGATCCAGACACATGTGTATTCGGTCTGAGTTGACTTTATTTTTTACTTTGTATTGTAAAGTTTTAGAGATTACTCGATCTCATGTAGACATTGATTGACTCGTTAAGACAAACAACCGTTCGTATCATTGAGTATAAATAAGTTTTGACTGATTGAAAAGGTTAACGTATTCACGTTATAAAAGGTTTGAACGTCTTCACCTGTGATTGACTGTTCTGAATGATATGGTGATCTCGTTTGAAACCTTGACTGTGAATGAATGATTGATTGACTGATTGATTGATGGATTGATTGACCTATAATAAAATAGGTATATAAACATCCGGATCGTCTCTTGATCCGGCTATAGACCTTTAGTCTGGTTTAAATAGCTTTAAACCTTGATTGATCATTTGTTTGAATAAAATATTTAGACCCGTAGTCTTTCTGTTTATTTACCAAATCATATGATGAGTTTCTTCTTCATGAAGAAATATCTATAATCTATTTCTTCTTCAAGAAGAAACATTCATTGACTGCTATGCATGTAAAATCTTATGTTTCTTACACATGAAGAAACAATGTTTTAACTATATTCTTTGTATACGAATGCTATGTTTCTTAATCGTGAAGAAACTATATTTCCTTATGAATGTAGAACTGATTTTTCTTAGTTGTAAAGAAACACTATTATAATCCTTTGTATGTTTAAAGCTTATGTAAACATAATTATGATCAAGGTTTTTGGGCTATACCCCTGACTATGGTCTAAGCCATATAATAATAATATCATAATGACTTAGGTCAGAACCCTTACCTTACACGGGTATTCGAAGTTAGATACCTAAGTTTGTATAAGCAGCACTTCTACTCTATGTCGCATACTGGTGCTTAGATTGTCAGAACTTCGGGGCTTAGCTCGAACTTCGAGGTTGGCACAAAAAACGAGGCAACATATGGTGGCTGTCGTGACGTGCACATACTTCGAGATAGAATGTCGGGTTATTTTCGGATGGCACACACTTCGAGGTACCGTCGGTATGTGGCACGGATTACGAGGTAACGATTGTCGGGTCGGCACAGAAACCGAGGTCGTGAGAGAGTAAATCTAGAGAGAGTGAATGGGAGGTGTGTGGGAGAAATGGTCGTAGCCTCCCCTTTTATACTTGATTTTGGGTCCCACCGCGGTACGCGATGGGTCCTTTTCCTTGGCCGTCGCGTAACGCGACGCCGCCATTTTTGCATAGGTGCCACGTGGCCTGCCATGTGTCCTTCCCTGCTGCCATCTGTCACCAGAGTGTGACACGTGTCCCTGAGTCATCACGACCATCGTGGTATGCGATAGCCGTCTTCTTGGACTCCTCGCGTAGCGTGATGGGTCCCTGAATATTATTTTTCACTTTTAGTCCCTTGTCTTTGATAGTTTGTCATTTCTAGTCTAATTCTCGTTGTCCAAAAATACTAAGGCGGCTCTTAAGCGGCTCGCGGAGATGCGAGCGTGCGAAGTGCAAAGTGCGTCATCAAACTGCCACATTGCGCCCATCGTCCAACACCCTTCGCCCAAGCCCGTGCGCGTGCGCGTCGGGTTCTTTGCATCCTCCGCTAGGACCACTGGGTGCATGCTAGGCATATAAGAATATTATTATGGAAAATCTCTTCCTTATAAAGTGCTTCCATTTCTTTACCACTTTCTATGTGGGATGGATTCCATTTTTCTTATTTATACACATGTGGAATGCTTCCACTTTCTAACATCTTTCCATATGGAATGGAATTTCCTTATTCCATATCCTTAAGATAATTTTGTTTAAGGAATATTTCCTTATAGAATGATCTTGTTTTCTTTATTTAAATTTTCCCAACACTTATTTTAGGGAATTTTGATCCTTCAACTTTACTTAGTTGTTAAATTTGGATCGAAATTTTGGGGATGTTACATCAGGTGTGGCAGTACTACTAACAATTATACAATTACACTTTAAACGTTTAAAGTAATAAAAACAAAATTAAATTACGAAAATGAAATCACCTGATATCAACGTGACTGGAGAAGGACCAGTCGGCTCGTGAACTCTCATAACACTCGTATACTCCGTCTCATCCAATTACCAAACTGACAATCGAACCTGCAAAATCTTGAGATGTGTAGAAGCAAGCTTCTCACAAGTGTAAGACATAGGTCTTTTAAGAGTTATGAAAATGAATATTTGTTAATTTTATTAAAACAATTACCGAGCCAAATTAATTCGTTTCATAATAAATTCTGTTAAAGTAGTTAAAAACGTTAAAAGACCTAGCTCACTTTCGTAGGAATCACGATTGCATTTAGCGTATGCAACAAGCCCTGTAAACCCCCCGGTAGCCCGGGAGGACGAGTGGGGTCTCGTGAGGGTTTATAGTGAACTACACCCACAAAGTTCGGTTACAACAAAATATACAAAAAAAATCAAACACAGCTGTTGGTACATGTGTGTCAGTAGTTCATAGTCTAGCATTTGTAATCGAGTCTGTAATGTAATTATGTTTTGTTTATGATTGTTTTGTAATACGCGAAGTTGTCAACAAGTTCGCTATGGCGAACTTGTTGAATCAGCGAAGTTATAGACAACTTCGCCAATGGCGAAGTTGTCGTGTATAAAACTGTTTCGCTGAAACAGTTTGAGTGTTGGTCGTTTAGGGTTTGTTTCAGTGTGTTTCATATTGGTGTTACGTGTTATTTTCTGTAATAGTGACCGTGAGTCACGTGTTCGGTTATCAATATAACGTGGTTGATTTATTGCTCGTGTGATTCTATCTCTACACTCGTAACTACCTGCGCAGGGATTCCGCACCTGCGTTGTTAGCGATATCCCGTGTACGATCCGTCCAGGAACCTACAATTGGTATCAGAGCGAATCGGCTCGATTGTGAGGTTCGGGATTTCACGCGGGTGTAGAAAACGTCTCGTTTGACCTATTCGCGGGACGTGTTTTTGTTGGGATTGAGTTTTGCTAGTGCTTGACAGTCATTTTCAAGCCTTTGCATTGATCGGGAGCTGCTGGATTGACGAAAACAGATCTGAACAAACTTCCCTGTTCATCGGGCGAAGTTACCGTTCATCGGGCGAAGTTACCATTCTTCAGGCGAAGTTGCCGTCGCTGGAATTAGGGTTTTTGGCGAAGATATAAGGATTAGCGAAGTTAACCACAACTTCGCTCACTTCATAAGTTCGCCTTAGCGAAGTTATCCGCAACTTCGCTTCATACCCAAGTTCGCTCAACTCATAAGTTCACCAGAGCTAAGCGAAGTTATTTTTAACTTCGCCAAATTCAAGAGAATTTAAGATCTCAGCGAAGTTCTCTTTTCAGCGAAGTTAACCTTCAAGCGAAGTTATTCTTAACTTCGCCTACTGAGCTGTTTTAATATTTTTTTGTTTTTTCCAGGTTTTTCAGGTTTTTGCAAGGATGTCGTCGATCAACATCTCCGATTTGGTCAAGATGGAAGTAGAAGCGGGGTCTGCCACTAATGCCCCGAGGCTGATGAAAGGAACTGACTTCGTGGCATGGAAGGACAGATTCATCCAATACATCAAATACCAGGATGCCAAAATGTGGGTGTGCATCCAGGATGGATATATCCCTCCAACTGCGCAATACGAAGGTCGCGATGTGGTTAAGAAGTACAGCAAAATGGAGGACGAAGAAAAGAAAATGTACGAGGCCGAAAGCAAGGCCCATGCTGCGATAACAATGGCACTTCCTCAAGAAGTTCTCCATACGTTCCGAAAGTACACTTCTGCAAGAGAGCTTTGGGATGCTCTTGAAAATAGATTCGAGGGGAATGTGGGTATCCGTGCATCGAAGGTAAAACTTTTGAAGACCCAGTTCTCCGTCTTCAAATTTTTGAAGAACGAATCACTGGATGATATTATCACCAGATACTATCATCTAATGACAGAGCTCAGCAATTATTCAATTGCTTACCGAGAAGAAGAGATCGTTGAAAAGCTTCTCGATGCTCTCCCACCGAAGTGGGAAATGTACACCGTCCTTATGAGGGAAGACATAGACTTTCCAACCTATGATCTAGAAACAGCAGTAAACAAGCTCAGAACTTATGAGCTTAATATGGTTCGAAAAGAAACACCAACAGATCAGATACAAGACCCTGGTATGTATGGTGCTAAGGTTAAATCAGGCTCAAGTTCGAGGCCTGAATCTGCTGCTTATTACTCAAAAGGGGAGTCAGGTTCTGACTCTTCTCATGAAGGAAACGTCTCTGTAAACTCGAATGGTGACGTCTGTTTCGTTGCTGGAGGATCAAGTACTTCAAAGCCTCAAGCATCCTCAAGTAGTTTTTCTGCAAATGCCTCAAGCAATAATTATTCCAAGATGCCTATGAGTGTAAAATCTGCTGAAGAGCAGTTTGCAGTCTATGCATCATTTATTGCTTCCTACGAAAACTACATCCAGGGAAAGATTGTGGACCCTGCTGCTCTTGATGAGGATTACGACCAGATCGATGCTGATGATCTGGAGGAGATGGATTTGCAGTGGCAAATGGCAATGATTGTGAGGCGTGTTAAACGGTTTATGCACAAAACTGGAAGAAAGTTTGTTGGTGGTAGGCCCGGGTTCGACAAATCCAAGGTAAGGTGCTATAACTGTCAACAGTATGGGCACTTTGCAAAGGAATGCAGAAATGAGAGGGTTGAACGAGGACAAGGTCGGCCTACACAACACTCAGGAGTTAACAGAGAGATAAATGCCATGTTGACCAGAGAGGCAGGAGAGTACAACTGGAATCAACGCTCAAGTGGTTCTGGTGAGCAAGCAAACATGGCTGAGTCTGAAGCTGAAGAATGTGAGAAGGTTGAAGAAATTGAGAAAGCAAATGAAGAAGAAACCGCTTTCATGGCAAATGACAAAGATAATCGCTCCGAGGTAAGTCCTAAAACTATTTGTACTAGTTGTGAGAATTTGTCTGAGCAACTTAAAACGATAACTGATCAGTATGTCCATTTAGATGCTGACTTTAAAACTATTAAAGAAGATCACCATTTTACGAAAGCAAGAGAAACGAGTTATAAAATTAAAATAAAAGCATGTGAAAAAGACGTTCAAAGCTTAAAAATTAAACTTGCTGAGAAAATTGAAATAATTGATCTTAGTTATGAAGTTTTGGAGGAAAAAACTAAAGTGATTGCTGATCGGGATAAACAGATTGCTGACCACCAGGTAAAGGTGGTGGAACTGAACCGCAAACTTGAGCAGTTCAGGAATTCCTCGGCCATCCTTGATCACCTCGTGAGTGATCCAGGTACCTCTGCAAAGAGGGGAGGAATCGGATATCACGAAGTTCCACCACCCTTTAACCACAATTATACATATAATCCGAGTGTTCAGAAATCTGTTGATTTCGAGGTTAATCAGACAACTCCAATTAAGATTTCAAGGGTAGAATCAAGTGTTAGCTGTGGCGAAACGAGTTCGTCTGTTTCTAGTGTAAATATTTCTGTTTCAAGTCCAGTCTCATCGGATTCGGATAAGTTGTCCGAATCTGATCAGACAAAAGAGAAGGTAGGGTTACCCACCGATGGAGATAAAAATAAAGTTTCTAAAAAGAGTTCTCCACTCAATCCGTACGTCCCACCTTATGTGAGACAAACGGATGGTAACACTGCCTCTACATCCAAGCCAACATTTGACAAGAAAATTGAGAGACGATGTTGCTTTAGATGTAACAAATTAGGGCATTTAGTTGCAGACTGCCCTCTGAAGCCTAGATTCAGAGGTGTGAGGCCAAACAAAACTGCGGATGAGCGTAATTTTGTTACTGCTAAAAATGGAAACTTTTCAAAGAACAAAAATGTAACTAATTCAAGTTTTCATAAATACAAACCTCATTTTTTCAACCAAACCACAAGATATAATACTTTCAACTCTCAAAGGTTTGGAAGACATTACGCCCAATCTGCAAGGAGATACCCTAACAGGGCTTACAGAACTTATCCTGATGCTAACTTGAGAAAGCCAGGGTACGGGACGTATCGATCCAAGACCAATTGGTCTTGGGTCCCAAGATTCTAACTCTTTGTTTTATTGTGCAGGAACAGTTGAACAAGGCTGCCAACAATCTTTGGATTGTAGATAGCGGCTGTTCCCGGCACATGACTGGCAACAAACACTTGTTGCAAGATTTAAAACCTGTTCAGGGAGCTAGAGTTAGTTTTGCTGGTGATAGCGGAGGAAGGATAACTGGTAGAGGAACTGTGTCAAATGGGAAAATGACACTTGAAAATGTAAACTTTGTGGAGGAATTAAAGCACAATCTGCTGAGTGTGTCGCAGATTTGTGATAAAGAATACACTGTCCATTTCACTAAGAATGAAGCGATTGTATTGAAGCCTGGTTTTCATATACCTGAAGAATGGATAGTAATGAAAGCTCCACGTGAAACGAATACATACGTGATGGATATGAGGTCTACTGAAATGGCCACCGGAGAATCCTGTTTAATGACAAAGGCAAGCGAATCAGAATCAGAATTATGGCACAGGAGAATGGGACATATTCATCTTCGTAAAATGAACTTCATTGTCAAAAATGGGCTTGTGATGGGCGTTCCCTTAAAGAGTTTTAACTTTGAAGATAAATGCATAGCGTGCAAGAAGGGAAAACAACACAAGAAAAGCCATCTCATCAAGACGATCAACTCAATTGCTGGTACTCTAGAACTACTTCATATGGATCTCTTCGGTCCGGTGAATGTACAAAGTCTAGGCGGTACTTCTTACTGCTTGGTGATAACTGATGATTACTCGCGATACTCGTGGGTATATTTTCTGAAAACGAAAGACGAGACGACTCAGATGGTGAAGAATCTAATTACAAAAGTCGAGAACGTCATGAGTAAATCAGTTAAATTTATCAGAAGCGACAATGGGACAGAGTTCAAGAACTTTGAGATGGAAATCTTTTGTCTTCAGAAGGGTATTGAGCATCAATACAGCGCTCCGTATACTCCACAACAGAACGGAGTAGCTGAAAGGAAGAACCGAACGTTGATTGAAGGAGCCAGAACTATGCTGGCAGACTCAAAGCTTCCTGTGATGTTCTGGGCTGAAGCAGTTGCTACAGCCTGCTATGTTCTGAATCGGGTGTTAACCGTTAAGAGACTTGGAAAAACTTGTTACGAGCTTATGCACGGAAGGAAGCCCAACTTGTGCGGTCTTGAACCTTTTGGGTCTCCTTGTTCGATTTTGAAGACTAATTCGAAATTTGGTGAAGTAGCTGATGAGGGAATCCTAGTCGGTTATGTTGTTGGGACTCCCAACAGACGGGTCTTCAATACGACAACTTGCAAGGTGGAGGTGGTTTGTAACACCGACATTACTAGTTACCAACCGCCAAAACCAAGCAATGGACCTGCTGAGCTGTTTGACTATGTTAAACTTTTTAAGTCGTTTAACGTACCTACTTTGGAAATTTCTGAAGAAGACGAAAGAGCAGTGACGAAGATGATATTTGATGAGGAAGAGGAGGTAGTGCAACATCAGATGACAGAAAAATCTCAGCCTTCCACATCAAACCCTATCGATACCCCTGCGGCCTCAACTGAAGATGAGTTTATTAATCCTTTTCACTCTCAGCCTGAAACTACCATAGATGAGATCTCTTCAAACTTGGAAGACAATTTGCATGTCGGTGCTATTCCGACCACGAGAATTCACAAAGATCACCCATTGGAGAATGTTATAGGTGATGTGTCCTCTAGTGTACAAACCAGAAGTAGCTTGAATGAGCACACCTGTGTTTATACAAGCATTAAAGATACAGGTATCATGAACGAATGTTTGTACTCTTGCTTCATAAGCCAAGTTGAACCGAAGAATTATCAAATGGCTTTAAAGGACAGCTCGTGGGTCGAAGCCATGCAAGAAGAGTTGGCTCAGTTCGAAAAAATGGAAGTTTGGACTTTGGTTGAAAAACCAAAGAATGTGCATGCTATAGGCACGAAATGGGTGTTCAAGTGCAAGAGAGATGAAAAGGGGATTATCGTGAGAAATAAGGCGAGGCTGGTTGTTAAAGGTTTTAATCAGCAAGAGGGTATTGACTACAATGAGGTTTTCGCTCCTGTTGCCCGGTTAGAAGCGATTAGATTGTTTTTGGCGTTTGCTGCATCTAAAAAGATGAAGGTGTTTCAGTTGGATGTGAAGAGCGCGTTTCTTAACGGGAAAGTTGATGAGGTTGTGTTTGTTGAGCAACCTCCGGGTTTTCCTGACCCAGACTTTCCGGATCACGTATACAGGTTGAGCAAGGCGTTATATGGGTTACATCAGGCACCTCGTGCCTGGTATTCAACGTTATCAGACTACTTGCTGGAAAATGGTTTTGCAAGGGGATTGATCGACAGTACACTGTTTGTGAAGAGAGAAGGATGTGACTTCTTACTGGTTCAAGTCTACGTGGATGATATCATTTTTGCTGCATCAAGAGTATCCATGTGTCAGGATTTTGAGGCTGTCATGAAGAAACGATTCGAGATGAGTGCTATGGGTGAACTAACCTTCTTTCTAGGATTGCAGGTTGATCAGAAGAAGGATGGGATGTTCATTCATCAAACAAAGTATGTTCATGATGTGCTGAAGAGATTCAAGATGGAGGACAGTTCTCCATATGACACCCCAATCTGCGTCAATCACAAATTGGGCGCTGAATCAGATGGTGACGCAGATGTGGACCCTACTCTGTATCGGGCGATAATAGGTTCATTAATGTATTTAACTGCTTCTAGGCCCGATATAATGTTTTCTGTTTGTCTCTGTGCTCGTTTTCAGGCAAACCCAAAGGAATCTCATATGAAAGGTGTGAAGAGGATTTTGCGGTATCTTAAGGGCAAGCCGAAACTAGGGTTGTGGTACCCAAAGGGAGGAGACGTTGAACTGGTGGCATATACAGATTCTGATTATGGTGGATGTAATCAGAGTCGGAAGTCAACAACAGGAGGCTGTCAGTTTCTTGGAGGAAGATTAGTTTCCTGGCAGTGCAAGAAACAGACATCAGTTGCAATTTCAACATGCGAAGCTGAATACATGGCAGCATCCCACTGCTGCTCTCAGGTTTTGTGGATTCAGCAACAATTGCGCGACTATGGTCTGAATTTCTTACTTACTCCTATTTTAATTGATAACACTGCCGCCATCTCAGTAATTAACAATCCCGTGAAGCACAGTAAAACTAAGCATATTGACATTCGTCATCACTTCATACGGGATTGTGCTGAGAAGAAACTGATAAAGATCGAAAAAGTTGATACACTTGAAAATTTTGCTGACTTGTTTACAAAAGCGTTTGATAAATCCAGATTTCAAAACCTAATTGAGCTAAACGGGATGATCAATCCCGAGTAACCATGTCTTTGTTTTTATAAAAAAAAAAAAAAAAAAAAAAAAAAAAAAAAAGACAAGGGTCATTTTTGCTTAAAATTAGTCGGTTACCTCAGTTTGATGGACATATCCTCGGATATGTTTTGGTCCTCGTTTTTCGACTTAGAAAATAAGGATAGCCATTAACCGGAAGACTGAAAGTAACCGGGGCAGCTATGACGTGTGTTCTTTCAGTTGCTGAAAATTAGTCGGTCATACTTAGTAAGAAGGACACATACTTGTATGTGGTCGGTCCAGTTGATCCATTGGATCTTCAGGATAGCCGTTTACCTGACGACTTTGACGTGAGTGGGGCGATTGAAATTAAAGTTTTTTTTCGGGAAATGAAATTACTTTTCAAGTCTGTTACTTCGTAAGAAGTTCTATGCTGTGTTTAACAGAAAATTGATCCAACCTTGGAAAATGATATATATACTGATTGTGTGTGCTTAACTAGTGAAGTTATTAGGCTTAAAAGGCTTTAGAACAGTCATTGTATGTCATGGTAATTTTTATGGTGCGTAAAAGTGTATGTGATACTAACTTAAATTTACTCGAATTTACGTGGAAACTCCTTAAGAGTTTTGTATGTCTTCATACATATCTTTTCGAAGGATAGGCAGAAAAGCGACTACCCAGTCATACACGAGCCCGTGAGTGTTCTGATTCCCGTGAAGAAAGCATTTCAAGATACTGCAGTGATCCAGATTCGGGACTTGCAGTGGTTTAGTACTCCGAAGTCGATAAAAATGTTGATTTAAAAAAAAATATATATATATATATATATATATATATATATATATACGTGTATATTTTTAAATACTTATGAGACATAGTAACAATCAAGACTTCTCAAGTCTGGAGTTAGAAGAAAACGGGAGGCAGACATCGTGTATCTACAAGATAATCAGACATTATGGGTCGAAGTCAATTCGGGGTGACTTGGGTATAGCCAAATACGCTTTGAGAATAGATAGAAGACATCATTATCTCTGAGATGTTGCCAACTTAAATTTTTGAGCTTAACTGAACCTTAATCCGTATCACAGAAACGATGAAAACCATTTACGTTATTTACATGCTTACAACCTGTGTCTCTATGTCATAATACAGCTAAACACGGATCTAAGTGACAGTCACATCGTTAGTATGATTCCTGTTAGGATCTTTTCTAAAACGTAGTGGTCCCTGACTAGACTGAAATTTGATCCCTTATTTCGTTAAAATTTTTCTAAGTTTTTTTTAGTTTTTGTAGTTATATTATTTTATTGTTGGTTACTGGGTCTTGATCATATTTGTTTAACTCTTTTTGGAAACTTCTAATGTTAAGTGCAAGATTTTTCAAACTTAAAGGGCTGATTTTGAAATTACGGGCGAAGTTGTTGAATTCGGCGAAGTTGTGCTTAACTTCGCCAAGGCGAAGTTAAGCGTAACTTCGCCTGAACAAACTCTGCCCTATATATAGACTTTGAAACAGTAACAGGTTATTATTCTCAACTTCTTCCGGCGAATTTACGAATATTTCCGGCGAACTTGATTATATTTTCGATTTCGATCTTTGTTTCCAGTTTCTTGTGCTCATTAACGGTATGTGTTGTCAATATCATTCACAAACTTACTCGTTCGGTATAGTTTTACCCGGTTCGAGACCTCGGGTCGTCGAACCTTCGAAACCAAGTTTTTCGGGTATCTCATCAACCCGGAGTATGTTCCTGCAGTGATCCAGGCATACTCCTCATACTCCACTTTTCGGCATACTCCACTTTTCGGGTATCTCATCAACCCGGAGTATGTTCCTGCAGGAGGGGACGAGTTCAGGGATCCGCAACCACATCAGGCGGCAGCACCTCATGTTGTATCAGCTGCGCCTGTTGTATCTTCTGCTGCTGTGCCAGCTACTATATCTCAGGCTGTGTCCACTGCTGAACACGTTGATCTAGATGCTGCTTTTAGTGGACATGGTTTGTTTGATATGGATGTCTCGGGTCCTCAGTTGGTTGATGTTACTAGAAGAGCTACTTCGGTAGCTGACTCCGATTTAGACGAAACGTTTGCTGAGGCGAGACGGCTCATGGTATCTCGGGAAAGGATTACGGGAAAGAGGCCGAGAACTGTGGAGGAGGATGAGGATGAAGTGGATGAAGAGGAGGCAGTACAGATTGTGCTCAGACGTTCACGTAGAGAACGGACAGGTAGGGGTTCGGGAGCGGGAGAATCTTCAAGACTAGTACGTTTTGCTCCGCCTGCCTTGTCCGGTATGTCTCTTATTCCTTCATCAGAACGGGTTACTACTACTGCTGTCGAGGCGTCGGCACCGGCAGTTATGTCTCTACCACCCCAACCGTTTAATCCACCGGTGGTAGTTGCACGATTCGTTGATTCTACAATTACAACAACTGCAGGATTACCAAGTGTACCACATGCGGTCACTTCAGCTACTGATGTTCCACCAACTCCATTGCCTACTTCAGATACCGAGAGGATTCTTTCGCTAGAGCGGATTGTTACTGAACAGTCAAAGACTATTGACCGCCTAGTGGAATCCAATCGACTACAAGCTGCCCTCCTGGTTGAACATGGAAGAATAATAGATGCCTTCAAGGATTACTTGGCATCTCAGGGGGAGAATACTTGTAGGGGCGATGAGTTGAGAACGAAAAGACGAGAAGATCATGACGATGATCCCAATGCACCTTCCGGTGCAGGTGATGAGCTGCCAAGAACCTCTCAGGCTCTTGGGGCTTCCACAACTGAGGGGGAGTCTACAAATGCAGCTGGTGATGAGGTTGTAGTTGTGGATGACGACGCTGATGTTGAAGACGTTATCGATGCTTTGAAGGAGTTGGATGAGGAGGAGGACGATGAGTTGATGGATGATGACGACGTGTTGCCTATGGATGAGATTGAGAGGATTGGAGAACAGATTAATGTGGAAGATGTATTAGAAGAAGGTGAGATTGTGGATGATTCAGTGGAACATGAGATTCCAGCTGTTGAGAGATCAGAATTGGGGGATGAGAGCGTGATAGAAGATACAGTATGGGAGGAGCAGCCGAACTGGAAAGAAGGCTGTGCTCAGTGGTTTGTTAAAACCAAGAAGCCTGCAGTGCCAACGATGTTCAGAAAGACTTATAATATAAAGGGCTATGCAGAGTCAAAGAAGGGAATCATATGCTGGTTGTACGACAAAGAGCTGAAACTATTTGTGATCAAACGGTACGACGGCATTCAGTACTTTAAGAGATTGTTGAGATCTCTGAATTCCTTACCAGAATGTGAGGTGAAAGATTTAGCGAGATTGGGGCTGATCAATAGAAGCAATGATGATATGGCAAGAATCATTGAGAAGATCGTATGGAAAGAAGCCATTAAAGACAAAAAGTTTGAACTGCTAAAGCCTCAAAAAGGAAAGTTGATAGAAGACAAAGATCGTGGAATGAAGGCTGACGGCAAACCATGGATGGTTATGAAGTATAAACCAGTCCGTCATTTGAAAGAAGTACCGATGAAAGTTATGCCCAAGAACGTCCTAAAAGATTTAAAATGGTGGTACGTGGATTGTGAGACAGCTGAGGCGGTAATGGAAGATGAGGATGAACAAGAAGTACTTCGGGTGTACGACCCGATGCATCTTGTTAATCTGTCGCAGGCTGATTTGAAAGTGCTCAACGAGAAGAAGATCTTCTACATTCCTGCTTGGAAGGATCAAGCTAGGAAATATCAAGGGGTAGTGTCGGTATGTGTGAGAGAAGGGGCGCACGCGTAGAGGTGAAGATTACAAGACTCAAGATTTGAAGATCAAGATATGAAGCTACTGCCAAGGGGGAGTCTGTTGGTACATGTGTGTCAGTAGTTCATAGTCTAGCATTTGTAATCGAGTCTGTAATGTAATTATGTTTTGTTTATGATTGTTTTGTAATACGCGAAGTTGTCAACAAGTTCGCTATGGCGAACTTGTTGAATCAGCGAAGTTATAGACAACTTCGCCAATGGCGAAGTTGTCGTGTATAAAACTGTTTCGCTGAAACAGTTTGAGTGTTGGTCGTTTAGGGTTTGTTTCAGTGTGTTTCATATTGGTGTTACGTGTTATTTTCTGTAATAGTGACCGTGAGTCACATGTTCGGTTATCAATATAACGTGGTTGATTTATTGCTCGTGTGATTCTATCTCTACACTCGTAACTACCTGCGCAGGGATTCCGCACCTGCGTTGTTAGCGATATCCCGTGTACGATCCGTCCAGGAACCTACAACAGCAGCAATCAAAAGATATATAAACATATAAGCCTGACCAGTTACCCAAACATGATTCCCCAAAATATAATATAATATAATACAGACCATGATACAAATAAAAAAAATGAAGTGAAAAGGGGTAACCAAAAATAACTACTGTACTGGCGGATCATCATCTGCCTCGTCCTGCGGATCCACTGGCGGGTCCACCGCAATGATCAATGACTGTGGGAGCGATACCTGCAAAGCAACAAATAATAAACGAAAATACTCATCATATCTGGCCCAACGGGTCCTCTGCTCCTCCTGAATCTCCAACTTTCGCTGATAAATCATATCCAATGTGACTGGCTGCTGCGGCAGGCGTGATGTAGATGTAGATGCAGAAACCTCGTTTTCGGACAAAAACTTTATCAAACACATCAAAATCCAAACTTTTCCCTTTAGGTATCCCCACACTTAGCTTTTGCTATGATGGTACGCTTAAAATACAATTAGTAATATAAAAACTAAAACAAAATGCAAACTAAAAATATACAAAATGTACAATTACCACCCTTTTGAAACTTTTATGGCATTTAAGGTGGGCGTCTGGCCCGCTCCCGTGCAACCTTCTCATTATAATCATGCTTTTCTTCAATCGTTTGTTTCCAGTCTTCCGATAGGCCAGGATCTGGCCCGAACATCCTCAATCTCCATTCTCGATCATTTTGGTTGGGTGGATGTCTCACTTTCTTCTTCCTTGGTCGGCTACCTTTATCTTCCATGCTACTCCTTAGCTCATTCCTGTCAGTCACAAAACATTTCTCTTTTGTGTGATCCTTACTCAAGGATTCAGACTTGTCAACAACATGGTTAGTAGCATTTTCAAACAATGGTAACCGTTTATCACGATCTCCAAACTTAATTTCCAATATCCCATTAGCACAATCAATCACTGCATGTGTTGTGGAAAGGAATGGCCTACCCAATATGACTTGTGGTTGTGTATTATTCACACGTTTAGCATAGTCAAGTACAAGAAAGTCAACAGGGTAGAAAAATTTCTCCACCTGAACCATTACATTAGTCACCATGCCCCGAGAAAGTGTATGAGTTTGGTCCGCCAACACCACGGTGGTGTTTACCCTTTCTAACGGGCCAAATTCATACTGATCATATAAACTACCAGGCATGATACTAACACATGCTCCAAGATCTAGAAGTGCCCGATCAGTTTTAAATTCCCCAATTTGGATTGATAAAAGCGGCACTCCTGGGTCTTGGAGTTTACTTGAGGTGGTATTATTCTCCACTTCCTCATCTCTCATGGTGGTCAATTTACCATTTAAACAATTTTCACATGTGCAATTTTCACAAAAAGACATTTCATATGTTTTTGGTTCTGATTCATTTTGGAAAATTGATTCATTTTAACCGACACAATCACTCTCACCACAAACATCTTCCACCACCCCCTCAACAAACTGTGGTGGTGAATCAACTTCAACACCAGAAATTTCAAAATGAGGTAAAGACTTACAGCACTGATGTGCACATTGTTTCCCTTCTTGGAGCTTGAGCAGTAATGGTTCGGGTTGACTATAGTATCGCTCGGGAGTTGACCTGCGCTCTTTTGTAACTTTGCCACATCTGCGGTGAGATGACCAATCTGCTTTAACATTGTCTCTGACGATTTATCTCGTAACTCGTACTGTTGCTTCGTTTCAGCCTTATGATCAGTCATAACTTTCAACAATGCATCCAACTTTGAGTGCACCGACTCATCCGCATTTCCCAAGGACCCCCTCTGCTGATCCTGATTACTTGATGAATTTCCACCCTGGTTACCGTCTCTGTTATATCCCCGATACTGATCATACGAACCCTACTGCTGCTGATAACCGCCCTGGCGGTAATTACCCTGCGATCTGTTCTGGCTCGATCCCTGAAAGTTCGGGTTCAACTGTGTTGACGCGTTCCCGTAACGAAAACTCGGGTGATTTCTCAAGCCCAGGTGATAGGTGTTTGAATTTAACCCTTGACCCTTGGAATCCCCGTAAGTGTAGTTAACCTCCTCAGGCTCATCCTCCTCATCATCATAAAACTCGGGCCATTTTTCTGACTTGTGCCCGAGCTCACCAAATTCCTCACATACCGGGAATTTCACTCAAACTTTACCAACCTCTTTCTTTTTACCCTTTTGGTACCCGGCCAGTTCACGTTCTAACTCAACAATTCTTTCTGATTCACTCGTGACTGACTTAACTGATATGGAGGAAGTATTGTGTCTTCGTCTTTCTGCTGATGCCTCTGCTTTAGAGTCTTCACACATGAATTCCATAAAATCCCAATCATCTTCCTCTGGTTGGTTCAACTGCTGACCGTTACATGAGGCCTTCAAATGCCTTCTGTCCTCGTATGTCAACCCATCCACAAAACACTTCACCAATTCCCACAATTCAATTTGGTGATGTGGGCATTTTCTGATCATTTCTTTGAATCGGGTGAATACCTCGTGAAATAATTCGCCCGATAACTGTGAAAAGTGGCGAATTTCCATTCAGGCCTCGCTTGTCTTCGACTGCGAATAATACTCGTTTAAGAATAACTGCTGCATCTCGGCCCAATTCCAAATAATGTGCATCGGTAGCGAGTTAAACCAGTGTTTTGCTTTATCTTTTAGGGAAAACTGGAATAACTACAAACGAACCTTATCCTGGTCAAATGTACCATCACCAATCGACCCGCAAATAGCCGAAAAATCAGATAAATGAGAATACGGGTCTTCAGAAGCCATCTCATGAAAGTGTGGAACTATGTTAATATAAGAGGGTCGGGACTTAAAAGTCGGTTGTCCTGGAACTCGCTCCTGTGGAACAATCGGGGATGCTCCGTCTGAAATAGCCAGTCTGAACCGACTGTTAACACCATGAACCGGGGCTACAAAATTCCTCCTTCACCCCCCAGGATTTACCATACCGCCCCTGTTAACCTGAATATTTCGAACTCTTTCGGACCTTTCTGCCCGATTAACTCTGTTCCAACCAATACCATTACCTCCCCTGTTCCTTTTAACCGTTTTATCCCCCCTCATTCTCTAGCTCAACAACCTCGTTCTCGGGCTCAACTGCCCGATTCCTTCTAACCTGCTAGTCTACCTCGTTCTCAACCTCAACACCCTCGTTCACATCATTTTCTTCCCTCTCGTATTCATCCTCTATCGGGATGCTTCGAACAGCATCGTCAAGGTTAAGTCGAACTCTCCGGTTAGGGGTGTTATGTGGGACTGATGGTTCAGCCAGGTCAAGGTTGGGTTTCGGTTTCGGTTTCGGGTTCTAGAGGCACGAGTTGAGTTGTTCTGATCGTTTTGGTTATTAAAGTCAGGTGGTGGAGGTATGTTGTCTGGGTGAAACACGTTATTTTGTGGGAGTGGGTCTTGGTTTTAGTGTTGATCTGCCATTTCTGAATTTCGATTCTGAACTCAGTTCTACCAAGCTACTCTCTCAATTTCGGGCTCGAAAATTAACGGTGACTGTCTGCCCGAGTGGCGGGTGTGCATAAACCTGTTATCTGCACAAACAACACACCCCGCGTAAAATAGAAAAAATAAAATTTAAACTAAAAACTGAAAACAAAAATTAAGACTAAAATTAAAATTAAACACAAAAATCAAATAACACGAAAAACACTAAGCGCACTAACTCCCCGGCAACAGCGCCATTTTGATGACCGTCGTTTGAGTCAATCAAAAACCTAATTAGTCTAAATAGTTAGAGCAAGTAGGGTATCGTATCACAAGGAGTATGTAGTCAATGCAATTCGTGTACAGATTTAATATTATGAAGTAAATGGTTTTAGTGCTGATCACACAAGCAATTAAAGTGAGTTTAGAGAACTAAGCAATGAACAAGTAAACGAATTTCAAGCAGTTAACAAAGCAAATCACACCCGGGAATTCAAGTAAACAACCAAAAGTATCTCATGCAACCTAACCGATTAACTATTAACGATTAACTGAAAACTAATCAATCAGACATAACCTTAGACATCAACAATTACTTTACACACGGCACTGGTTATCAAACAGTCCTTGCCAGTGTGACTCAGTTAAGGGTAATTGTATGTTTTATCGTATTCAATCTAACCAAACAGTTATATGACTAATTATATAGCAACTGGTAACAAATCGTTCAGACCAACGTAAACCTAAACCGACCGAACACTCAGAAATACCAAACATCAATAATCATATATAATCATCACTAACAAAACATAAGTATTCTTAATCACATGAGAAAAACTGTAAAAGGTTACAAACTATACGTCCCGAGTGCGATTCTAGGAGATTAGCCGAGCCTAGATATCATTGAATCTTCGATACGGATGATAGAAATCATATGTAGGGTCTTGACACGAGCTAGGATAGTGGAAATCGCCTTCTTGGACTGCTAGAATCGCCTCTATTCTTCAAAAACGGAGTCAGGTTTTTTTAGAATGAAAAAGATTATATAAACTAAAAAATCCCGTCTGCACCTCCCGTCGCGGTACGCGACGGGGTCTTCTATGGCCTATCGCGTACCGAGATTGACCAAAGTCAACGTTTATTTTATCACCCATCGCGGTACGTGATGGGAACTTCAACAAACCCATCGCGTACCGCGATGGGACTCTACTACAGCCAACTTCAATCTTTTCATCATTTTGCGTGCTGGACATCCCGGGTCTTCATTCCGTGTCACAACAGTTCCATATTGAGTATTTTAACGCCTGTGACCTGAAATCCAATAATACACGTATGAAGTATCGATAGTTCTAGAATAAACAGTTAAAACTAAACAATAAACGAATTAAAACATATACAAATTAACCGACCATCAATGACTTATTCAATCAGCTCCAAGGAGCAAGTTGTTTTTCCAAGATTGATCTAAGATCGGGTTACCATCAATTAAAAGTGCAAGAGAAGGATATTCCCAAGACGGCGTTTAGAACCCGATACAGACATTATGAGTTCACCGTTATGCCTTTTGGACTCACTAATGCTCCGGCAGCTTTCATGGACATGATGAATCGGATTTGCAAGCCATACTTGGACAAGTTTGTTATTGTCTTTATCGATGACATTCTTGTTTACTCAAAATCCAAATATGATGATCAAGTTCATCTTAAGATTATACTTGAAACTTTAAGAAACGAGAAATTGTACGCCAAATTCTTCAAATGTGAGTTTTGGTTGTTCGAATTCCAATTTCTTGGTCATATTATAAACGAAAAAGGTATACAAGTAGACCCAGCAAAGATTGAAGCAATAACCAAGTGGGAGAAACTGAAAACACCAACCCAAGTTCGAAGTTTTCTAGGATTGGCCGGGTATTACCGAAGATTCATTCAAGACTTCTCCTGAATAGATGTTCCATTAACATCACTTACAAGAAAGGCAATTAAGTTTGAATGGGGACCGAAGCAAGAAGAAGCAATTGAAACACTCAAACGAAAGTTAACCAATGCACCTATCTTGGCTTTGCCAAATGCACCAGAAAACTTTACCATTTACTGTGATGCTTCGCACACGGGAATGGGATGTGTTTTGATGCAAAGAAAGAAAGTTATTGCTTACGCTTCGAGACAGTTAAAAGTTCATGAAAATAATTACACCACACATGACCTTGAATTAGGCGCTATAATTTTCGCATTAAAGTTATAGCGACTTTATTTGTATGGTGTAAAGTTCACAGTATACACTGATCACAAAAGTTTGAAACATATATTTGATCAAAAAGAGTTGAACATGAGACAAAGGCGTTGGATGGAAACACTCAATGACTACGACTGTGAAATCGTATATCATGAAGGGAAAGCCAACTTAGTGGCTGACGCCTTAAGTAGGAAAGAACATGAAAAGCCAAAGAGAGTTCGAGCTCTTAGATTAGAACACAAAGTTGACATAGCTGGTCGGATCAAAGAAGCTAAGAAGTTGGCACTAGAAGAATGGAATGTAAAAGCTGAAAAAGAAAATGGTACAATCAATCAACTAGTCAAAGGAAATGATGAAATTCTTAGATTTGGTACAAGAATTTGGGTACCAATAGTCGGAAATCTAAGATAAGATTCTCGAAGAAGCACACAAATCAAAATATATGATGCATCCAGGAAGTGACAAGATGTATCACAATCTAAAGAATGATTACTTGTGGATTGGTATGAAGAAAGATATTGCTTTGTATGTAGCTAAATGCCTAACGTGTTCCAAAGTGAAAGCCGAGCACCAAAAGCCGTTAGGATTACTACAACAACCTGAAATCCCGACATGGAAATGGGATATGATAACTATGGATTTCATCATGAAGTTGCCTAAAACTTCTCGTCAAATTGATGCGATCTGGGTTATTGTAGATAGACTCACCAAGTCTGCCCATTTCATTCTAATTCAATAAAATTTTAGTATGGATAAGTTAGCACACTTATATGTTGAGAACATAGTATCATTACATGGTGTGCCACTATCCATCATTTCTGATAGAGATAGTCGTTTCACTTCAAACTTTTGGTCAAGTTTTCAAAAAGCCATGGGGACGCGACTAAATTTAAGTACTGCTTACCATCCTCAAACTGATGGCCAAAGTGAACGCACAATTCAAACCTTAGAAGACATGCATCGTGCCTGTGTTATTGATCTAGGAGGAAGCTGGGATACCCATCTTGCCTTGATGGAATTCTCGTACAACAACAGTTATCATACGAGTATCCAAGCAGCACCATTTGAAGCTTTATATGGACGTAAGTGTAGAACGCCTGTATGCTGGTCATAAACAGGTGATAGTCAGTTGTCAGGACCTGAGATTGTTCAAAGGACCACTGATCAAGTTATACAAATTCGTGAACGATTGAAAACGGCAAGAGATAGACAAAAGAGCTATGCGGACATTCGCCGCAAGCCATTGGAATTAAAAGAAGGCGATAAAGTATTATTGAAAGTGTCGCCTTGGAAAGGTGTAGTAAGGTTTGGAAAGAAAGGAAAATTGAGTCCACGATTCGTTGGACCATTCAAAATACTCAAATGAATTGGACCAGTTGCATACCGACTGGAATTACCTGATGAAATGAAAGGTATTCATGACGTGTTTCACGTATCCAATCTACGCAAGTGTTTAGCCGACGAAACCCTTGCAATGCCATTGAAAGATGTCAAGATCAACGAGAAGCTTAAGTTCGTAGAAAAGCTGATTCAAATAGAAGATAGCATGATAAAGTTTCTCAAGCACAAAAGACTCAAGCTCGTGAAAGTTAAATGGGATTCAAGACGAGGACCCCGAGTATACGTGGAAACTCGAGTCAGAAATGAAGAAGAATTATCCCTATCTATTCTAATAAATCTCAAGGACGAGATTATTCAAAAGGTGGGGAGGATGTAACACCATGTCTTTTACCCTTTAAGTTTTAGCCCTAGTATAGTAACTTACATATGTATAGGGACCAATCTTGAACAATATGAAAACTTCACCCATCGCGATACGCGATGGGGCAAACATAAGCCCATCGCGTAGCGCGATGGCTTTGCACATAAACCCAGAAATGGGCGGTTTGGCGATACGCGATGGCTCAATCCAAGAGAGCATCGTGTAGCGCGATGACCAGGTTAAGCAACCTGGACACGTGTCCAACCACGTGTCAACACGTGGCACGATATGACAGGCCACGTGTCACATGCAGATAAGGCGGCGACTTTTTGCGGCGTCGCGATACGCGACAGGTCACAAGGAACCCATCGCGTACCGCGATGGGGTACTGAATCAGCCTATAAAAGGGGTGACGGGTATTGAGCTCTCCTCATCTCATCACACCTCCACATTCACATAGTTAGCATCGAAAGGCATGCCCGATAGTCGTGAAGAGCCGACGTGAAATTTTCTTGAAAGTTCGTGCAAGGAACGAAGTCATAATCAAGTAGCAATCATATAATCAAGTAGATCAAGACCCTGCCTTTTTTTATTATCAATCTAAGTATCCGCGTTAAGGTAGGGGTTACGTGTAAGTATTTGAATTATAGCTTAGACTATCAATCGAGGCTATGGCCTTTAACCTTGATCGTATTTTACAAATATTCATTCATAATCAAGTTTTCATAAAACGTTACTTCATGATTAAGTAATGTTAAACAAAAGATATATTTTGACGGGTATGTAGTAACTGGAAGGAGGATATCACTAGTAGTAAGTTTCTTTCCTAAAGAAAAGTAATTCGTACAAATCCCAATCAACGGAGGGACCCGTTTACTTACCTAGAGAAACTTACCAACGTGTTAGAACCTATTAGGCCAAAGCATGCTATACCAAACGTCACATAAAATCAAGTGTTTTCTTTCACAATCAAAGATAAACGATTTCAAGATTAAGCTTAGAAATCATAGCTTAATCAAGAAACACCATTCAAAAACATTCATACAAACCTATTTATGTAAGGTTAAAATATCATTCACAATCAATCAATCAATCAGTCAAGGTTTTCAACACCGACGGTACAGGTGAATACGTTAACCTTTTCAATCAGTCAAAACATATTTATACTCAATAAGATGAACGGGTGTTTGTCTTAACGAGTCAATCAATCTCTACATGAGATTATGTGATCTCTAAAACGTTATAATACAAAGTAGAGAATAAAATCAACTCAGACCGTATACGCATGTGTATGGATCCAAACATAACTGTTGAAGCCCAATCAATCAATCAAAGCAAGGTAGCCGCGGGCTGCAACGGTCATGACCAGTTCTCTGTTCAGGGCCGTGTGGCTCGGAGAATACCGTTGTGTGTGTAGGGCAGTGGTACATATACCGGAAGTAGAAATGATTCCGCTGAGTTTGTCAAGAAAACTATGTTTGTATTATAATCGTCATTCAAAATGTTTTATAGGGTCATACGTGTTCGCCAGCATATAGATGACGTATTTTTCCAACCCATTGCAGGTAATTAAGCATAAGTAGCAGTAACAAGGATTGGAGTCTTAAATGAAGATAGAAGCGCGCACAAGATGGCTCCGTTTTTTATAAACAAATCCTTGTAATATGAAACCTATATTTTGTAAACTAATACTCGTGTATTTAATTCCCGAGTAAATTTTCAATGTAAATTAATATTATATTCAACCTAAAGTCTTCTACTAAAATTAACCCATAAACTCTGATAAGGTACCAACTTGTGGTCACACGCCTAGTCCCTAAGTCGGGGTGTGACAACCAAGGGTTTTAATCTCCCACCTGCGTGCTATACTATGTCGAAAGATGAAAAAAAAAAGTTTTGTCAGTGCTTACATGACATTAAAGTTCCATCTAGTTATTCTGCAAACATTAAAAAGGCATGTGTCGATGAAAGACTATAAGTTGCTTGGTATGAAGTCTCACGATTGTCATGTTTTGATGACACATATGATTCCTATTGAAATTTGTGGATTGTTACCGGATAACGTTTGAAAAATTGTACCAACTTTCGAAGTTTTCTTACACGAAACTATGTGTACAAAAGGCTCGACCCATTTAAAAATTTTCTTTTCCTTGATAAGTCAAAGTGGCAAGAATTCAGAGATTTCAGGTTGACCGAGGCATTCAAGGTTTGTGTTTGTGATTTATAATTATTATTGTTATATTTTTTTTTGCAAAAATAGTAATTAATTGTTGATTTTTTTTGTAGAAAATACATGAAAAAACAAGCAAAAGTGAAGCACAAAAATACCACTCTAAAACAGGATGTGGCGGATTTAGATTTCGGGATTACATTGGTCATTTATGGCCTCAACTCGTGTCAGTTAATCCATATCTTGAAGTTTTGCAAGATTATCGTTCTAAATTGTTTGATGCATCTAGAGCAGGAAAAGACAAAGATACTGGCTTGTATAAAACTGATACAATCGATGACGTAGTCGACGAATTGGTAAATTTATATACACACACGTTTATAAATATAATATCATTCTATGTTCTAACATTTATAATTTTTCATACGGACGTACTGAGAAAAGGATGAAAGGAGATGGAACATATTATGAAAGAAGGTCCGGTCCGATCCAATAACAGAATGTTTTGGACTAGAGCACGGTGGCCGAACACGGCTATATTCATGTGTATTAGGTAATGGCATTCATATGTAAGATTAATTTAGTTTAATGCTAAATATTATACTGTTATTTTAGTATATTAATTTAATTATATAGGTGCATCACAAATTGTTGGAGGATTGTTAAAGGGTGAATGTGATGAGGGGGCTAACTTGAATCGAGAGAGCCAAAATGTAGACACGACCCCATGTTATCGTGACTCTAGTAGTGCATCTTATATCGACCATGCAGTTATTCAGGTAATATATATAATTTGGTTGTGACATATACACATATATGTTTATTTAAACTTTATTTGTTTTTGCAGGATCTACGTGCGTGTGAATTGTTTATGCACTTTGATGCGTCTACGCAAATAGTCATTGCTGAGGACGGGTACATCCTACTTCAGCGGATAGTATTGTGCAAGACATTCTCATAAACGAGGGTTGTTTTATTGTAGAAGTAGATACTATCACACCACACCATGTTCCCGGTCCCAATCAAACATGCATCAATAAAATTAGTCTAATGAGTCACACTCTTGGTAAATGTGTTCAGTGACCGATAATTTCCTTAAAGGTATGTTTAGCTGATCAATAGTTGTATATATTTTCTGCATAATAATAATAATTATTATTATTATTATTTAATGTATATTACTTGTTTAATTGTATATAAAAGACGCTGAGTCACCCCACCAATTAGCGAGTGACTCTAGAAATTTCCCCAAGTCATAGTGCATCGAGGTACAATGATGACGTCTCTCCTTATATACTATCTTCACCCCAAGATGAACAATATAGAAAAATTGACTATTCATATGATCCTCCTGTTGATAATAATGAATTTCTCGATACTCTAGTAATTAATCACTTCACTTTAGTAATACTCTGGTGTGTGTAGGAGTGTTAATCAGGTCAACCCGATCGGGTACCGGGTTAATCAGGTCAAGTTAATCGGATTTTTTAAAGAAAGTAAACTAACCCGCAACCCGACCTTATTAAGGCTCGGGTTAGTTGGGTTCGGGTTAATAAGGTTTTGGGTTAGTCGGTTCGGGTTAATATAAGTTAATAATATTGTTTTTGTAATTTGGTTATTTTACAATAACTTAATAATAATTGGTTTTATTTGTTTTTTTCACAAAATTTTCTTTTATTTATATAAGTTAATTAATAAATAACAAGCGAGCTGAGCCATATGTCACGGACCAAATATTTGAAGATCGAGATGCTTGAATTGTGTTGAAACGCTTGGGTTTGTTGGCCCGTCCCGGACTTCATTGGGCACGGCCTCAGCGGGAAGGAAGGCGTACATGCCTAGTCGTGCTGGCACGACGAACGCATCGATGGTTGCGAGCTGTTGCCGCTCGCCTGATGAGTCCAAGGCAGGACGAAACCAGCAAGCCCTGATCATGAGCGGACCGATTGGATGGCCTTCGGGCGCCACACGGAGTCAAGAGGATAGCTCCGTGACACATAGCTTGAAACAAGTCGAGCTCTCATAAGTCAATGAGCCGAGCTAGTTTACAACCCTCTGTGTGTGTTTAGATTATAACAAATTGTTTGTTGTTTTAGTTGGCTAATCTGGAAGATGATCAAGTTCAACCTATTCCAAAAAAAATTAAGGTTGAGCAACCACATGTGACGAAAACTATTGAAACTGATGAAGAAAGGCAGGCCAAAGAAATAGATAAGGCTTTGAATGTAATTAAAAAAACCAATCTAAAAGGATTATTAAAGGTTTGGTTGATAGACCGTTATGTTGGACGAGAATCTGATCCAACTTCGTTTCTACACCTGATGGGATGTTTTCCGCCATAACATCAAATTGGCTCGAGTATGAAGCGATGTTAAAAGTATTCGTAAAAGGGTGGCTTGATATCACCATCCTAAGTTGGTTTGAAACGTAAGCTGTTCAAATAATTTTGGTTTTATATATTATTGATTTTAGTAATTTCATAATGTTACTTTTTCTTAATTTAAGGTATTTTAATGAGGAGTCTATTCTAAGTGCAAAGTTAATCACCCCACGTTTGTGCCAACTTGAACCCGAAGTCGTTAAAGCTCACATTATCGACGTATCAAGTCTTCATAAAGATAAAGAATATTTGCTTGCTCCCTATTTGGCCAAGTAATACATATTTTATTTTTATATCTTTTAATTAATTTTTATATAGTTTATTGCTACATTTTTATGCAATCTTTCTATAACTTTCTGTTTTGTAGGTATCATTGGATCTTGTTTATAGTTTCCCCTAAACGTAAAGAGGTATTTATTTTAGACTCTTTAAAAGGCGTAAAGGACAAAGAAAATTATCTTCTTACGAACATAATTCGAGAAGCTTTTGGGGAAATGTTTACATGGAAAATGGTTGAGGTATGCTTTCTATTTTTTTGTATTTTTTTTAGTTTTTGTTAACTGGTTTCTAGTTAACATCGTATTTTTTTATTATAGTGCAAGCCGCAAAAAGGCAGTTGGGAACGTGGATACATGGTCATAAAGCATATTTTCGAATTTGTTTTTCATTATCATAATCAATTCCCCAACAATGTAAGCATTTTCTAATTATTTATAAATATTTATTTATTACACTATATATTAGGTTTGTTTTGCGGTTTTCTATAGTTCCCAAGTCAGGTTTGTTATTTTGGCTTGTGTTGGGTTGTTTGGCCTGTGTTTTGTGTTCAAAAGTAAATATTATTAGCTAATTGCT
This sequence comes from Bidens hawaiensis, assembly GCF_021521415.1. Taxonomy (NCBI): domain Eukaryota; kingdom Viridiplantae; phylum Streptophyta; class Magnoliopsida; order Asterales; family Asteraceae; genus Bidens; species Bidens hawaiensis. The sequence goes on from NW_027503365.1 coordinate 28,745, forward strand.
AAAAGTTGTTGCTATCGACATCTAAAATTTGTTTATACTTTATGTGATATTTGGTCGTTAGTATGTGTTTTATTGCTTATATGCGTTTGTTAGTTTTAAGTACAAAGTATTTCTATAACAACATGTTAGTTAACTTTGGTTACCAAGGGTATTCTAGTAAATTGGGATTAGTTACGATATGTATTTTAGTTATTCTGGCTTGGGTTTGTTTTGGTCTGGATTGGTTTTAGAACAAAACTTAAAACGAAGTCAAAATGTAAAATATTATTCCTTGGTAATTTCTACATTTTATCACCCCACTGCATTCTTTAGAATAACTTGCAGTCAAAATGTGTTGCAGATAGTTTGCTTGGTTTTCGTTTATGGGTTAGTTTCGGATCGGGTTTTTTTTTTGTTAAGGTTTGTCGGGTTTCTATATATAAGAGTGTGGTTTTGTTCGGTTATTCTAACTATTTATTTGTTTTTAGATTTGGCACGAATCAGGATTTGCTATGCTCAAGGAGATTAATGATACCATAATGGGAGTAATGCCGCCGCCTTTTGATATATTGTTTGCCAACATGCCCGCTTTAAGTTAGATTTGTATGTTTTGATATCGTTGAAATTGGAAAACTTGTGTCCTCGTACTGCTGAACGAATTTGAAAATTATATATGATTTTGGTAATATATGCAGCTGTTTGTTTTGCATGATATTGTTAGTATTTGTTCTTTAATTAAATATGATAGCAGATTTTGGTCAATTTTGGTCATTATAGCAGATTTTGGTAATTATACAGCTTTTAATTTGAAAAAATTGAATACTTTTTGTAGTATAAAAAAGGTGTCTGTTAGAAGCGGTTTATATAAAGAATCGCTTTAAAGATTGATCCGCTTCAAAAACAAGACAAAATCAATAAACTGCTTCAAACATGCAACAAAATCAATTAGAAGCAATGATCTTAGGAGCGGTTAAAAACCGCTTCTAACCTGAATATTCACCGCTTCTAATCTACATGTTCTGTAGTAGTGTGAAAATGTTGATGTGTTGACATTTCTAAAAAGATGGTGCAAGTATTTTTTTCATAAAAAACCTTTTATATATATATATATATATATATATATATATATATATATATATATATATATATATATTTTTAATTAATAGAATAAATGAAATACAAATGACATGTTATCAAAAAAAGATGAAAAATTAGTATACATAATAATAAGAATGAACTCGGTACTAATTAATTAGGTGTCCTTTATATTTTGTTACTATTATTATTATTTGTTTATCATGATAATTATCTTTTCAATTTATATTATTGACCCTTATTAACTATGTGTTTACCTTCATAGTTTTTAGCTAGGCTTACCTTATTGATTAAGATATAAGCGACTCGTGCTGATAACGTGTTATAATCACCACTAATTATAACAAGATATTAAAGCAATATGTGGAAATAACAAGAGAACAGGGAGTAGGTAAATCAAGTAACTTTTGTTGATATATAAATTATTGTATAAATTATTGTTACATACATTACGTTAATGTTTATAATACTAACTTCACTATTGCAAACTACTATTGATGAATACTATTTAGGGAACAATACACATGTAATTGCGTTGAAAAAAAAAAGTGATCATCCAAAAAAATGTGGATAAAATCATAACAAGCCAGTTTTTAATTTTTGAATTATTAATTTTTGAAGAGAACTTATTCAAATAATGATGGTTGGGAATCTACACCTACCATTCCAATATCCATTATTTTCAACATTCGTTAATTTCAATAATTGAGGTTTTGATTGAAGATGGTGGTGTGGAGATGGAGGTATAACTGGTTAAGATGTAAGGATGTAAAAACCAAGTGTTTCAAAAACTACATTGGCGTTTACGATGAGATTATATAGAGGTAAAAAGTCAATTGTGCACCTCAAATTAATACCGTTAATAATGGAATGATGACTAAGGGACTCAACCCGACACGTCAAGAAATCATGGGAATTCATTCGTGTCATTTTAGCTCAAAGAGGCTCAAAAGCGGTCCACTCAAAGACCACGTAGACGCAAACCGGAATTCTCTAAATAATATATATATATATATATAGGGTAAGGATCCTAAGAGAACCCTTTGCAAATTGAGAACTTTAAGAACCATTTTGGACCATTAAAAACACCTTTAAAAAAATATTTAAAAAAATCATAAAACAAAAATAATAAAAATTTTAAAAAAGTAAAAAAACCAAAATTCTTATATTTCATTCCGGTTTCATTAAAAAAAATTAAAAAAAAAAGTCGTGTTATACACATATGTATAGTTTTATATAATATTTAGTTACGTAATATACACATATGTACAGTATCATTTATCTTAAATTATACACATGTGTACAAAAAAATCATGTAAATGTACATATATGTATATAGTATACATATATGTATATAATTTAGCTAAACCGAGTTTTTTTTTATGAAATTGGGATAATAAAATAAGAATTTTGGTTTTTTTATTTTTTTGATTTTTGTGTTTTTTTTTTATTTTATGAGTTTTTTATTTTTGGGATATATTTATAGGATTAGGATCATGAGATAACCTTTTTGAAATTGAGAACTATGAGAACCATTTTGGACCACAAAAAACCCAAAAATAAAAAATCATAAAATAAAAAAATACAAAAATGAAAAAAGTAAAAAAACCAAAATTCTTATTTTAACATCCCGATTTCATAAAAAAACTCGGTTTAGCCAAATTATATACACCTATGTATAATATATACATATATGTACATTTACATGATTTTTTTATACATATGTGTATAATTTAAGATAAATGACAGTGTACATATGTGTATATTACGTAACTAAATATTAAATAAAATTATACATATGTGTATAATACGACGTTTTTTTTAATTTTTTTATTTTTTTTAATGAAACCGGAATGAAATACAAGAATTTTGGTTTTTTTCCTTTTTAAAAATTTTTGTTATTTTTTGTTTTATGATTTTTTTAAATATTTTTTTAAAGGTGATTTTAGTGGTCCAAAATGGCTCTCAAAATTCTCAATTTGCAAAGGGTTCTCTTAGGATCCTTACCCTATATATATATACTAGTTTAATCCTCCCGTGTTACGGGGGTTTATTCAAATTTTTTGTTTTAATCATTTTGCTATTTTATGATGATTTATTTTATTTTTTAACGTAGTTTAGTTTTAATTTAATACGTATATATTAGTTTGTTATTATATTTTTTAGCGTTAGTTTTTTCAATTGAGATGTGTAGGTTTTTTAGATTTCTAATGAACAAACATTAACGGACACGAGCATGTTGATTTTTTTAAATGAGCAAACATGAACACAAGTATTTGTCTAGTGAAAAAGAGAATGTTAATGTAGTTGACAATGGTGGGTAATATCGGAAGTTAACCGGCGATGAAGATAATAGACCAGCAACAGAGAACATGTAAAGGAGATAAATTAAATTAGGTTTTAATGATAGTGTTTACTAATAAATGAGATTTATAACCCAATTAAAGACTATCCGGGTTTGGAAAGACCCATAACCCGTGTAAATTATTGTTATTTCACAAATAAATGAGTTGTTATAACCCGTATAGGAGTTATCCGGGTTTGGTGAGACCCATGACCGGCAAAAATTATTGCTTGATTATGAAAGAGTTTCATAAATATATGAGATGTTATAACCCATTTAAAGACTATCCGGGTTTGGTAAGATCCATACCCGTGAATTCGGGTCAAATACATGAGAAGCCTCCATTTAGAAATCAAGCAATCTGGTGGCTCTAGAGAATGAGGGGAACAACCTGAGAGCGACACATAGGATTTCATGGTAGGTAATTAGTTAGATAGTTATATATATATATATATATATATATATATATATATATATATATATATATATATATATATATATAACTCTTCTAATTTTCTTATAATTCAACTCAACTTTAGTTAGGTATTCCAATCTTATAAGTTCTTTTTATAAATGTTATTTTTAAATAAGTGATCTAAATAAAACATGTACGAATCTAGCCTGATTACGATTTAATGATTTTTTTTCTGTTTAACTTAAATTGAACAATTCTTAACTCAAAAATTAACCTTAACTATTGAAGTTAACTAAAAAATAAACCTTTAAATAGTAATTAGGTTTCTTATATGCTCAAGTTATATCACCTTAAAACGAAAAAAAAAACAAGTAAAACACTTATAAAAAAATTTCCAACATCCGAATATCTGTTTGTGACTTTGAAAAAAACAAAAAAGAGTTTCGAGTAACTTTTATGAAGCACTTAGAAAACTACATGATGTATCTTCTTTTCTGGATTATTTTATTTTTATTTATATTTAATTTATTATTATTTTTTTAAGTTTATGTATCATCTATCTTAAATGCTGGTCTACTACATTAAATGGAAAATGGTGGTAGAAGATAATTTGTGGCTTATATATTTATTATTTAAAGTTCGGATCAACAACACATCACAATTACACCAGACACACCACTACTAAGTGTAATTCCCTATTTCCCTTCTGTCAAACTTACTTCAAATCTATGGCTTTTCATGAATACTTAGCCATTCTCTTATTGTTTTGCATTCCCGTTTTGATTTTAATAACCATATACACACAGAGAAAGCATGAAACTATCATCCCCACAAACTGGCCAATTCTTGGTACGATGCCAGGTGTCGAAGCATGAAATGAATCTGACCTGATCCATGACGATGTTTCCACAGATTTTCGAGATGAACGAACCACGTCTTGATCTTCTTCTACGGTTGCTTGAGACATGCAACCGAGAGGGAGATCGAAGGGTAGTTCGTTGCCGTCCCACGGATGGCGCCAATGTCGAAGCATGAAATGAATCTGACCTGATCCATGACGATGTTTCCACGGATTTTCGAGATGAACGAACCACGTCTTGATCTTCTTCTACGGTGACTGCTAAGAAATCTCAAAGATATCTTGTTTACAGACACAAAAAAGTGGTGGTGGCTCTTATTGAGCATCCCCTTTTAATAAGGAGGTGGAGACCTCCTTATATAGAGAGCCTCATGGCCACCATCATGATACCCTAATGGGCCTAGCCCAGTTAGGGTTACCTCCACAAAACTCCCTCAGCCCAATAACATTGTATTAGTCCATATAATAAAATAAGCAAAACATAATAAATTTAGGGTCGTAAAACCGGGTTTAATACCATACCCCTACACCAGGGATTCTAGTAAACCTTCATCGACTCCATGACTACGCCACAGAAATATTGATACAAGGTCGTGGTACGGTCGTGTTGAAAGGCCCTTGGTTAGCCAACATGGACATGATATTTACAGCAGATCCTTTAGACATCCATCACATTCTAAGTAAAAACTTCAATAATTATCCCAAAGGTGACAAATTTCGTAAGATCTTTGACGCCCTAGGAGATGGAATTCTCAATGCTGATGGTAAGATATGAGAGATAAGCCACAAGGTCATTTTTTCTATACTAAAGCATGAAGGATTTCAGAGTATGATGCAAACAATTGTCTGGGACAAAGTAGAAAATGGGCTTCTCCCTATACTTGAATCTATTTGTGAAAGTGGCACTGAGATAGATTTGCAAGATATATTTCAAAGGTTTGCTTTTGACAACGTATGCAAACTACTCCTTGACAACGACCCAGAAAGCTTGTCTCTTGATTTTCCTTACAACCCATGTTTGAAAGTCTTCACAGATGCTGAAGAAGCTCTTTTGCTTAGACATTTTACGCCCCCATGGCTTTGGAAATTGCAACAAATTCTTAAAGTGGGGAGGGAGAAGAAGTTAAGTGATGCATGGAAAATTCTTGACCAATTCATATTCAAATGCTTGGCTCAAAAACAAAAGAGGTACGATAACATGAATCCTGACACGGAAACATTCATATTTTTCATAGCGATCATGAGAGAGCTTAAAGACCATATTGACACTTTTGAGGATCCTACAAAATTTCTAAGAGACACCTTAGTTATCTGATGGCTGCAGGAAAAGATACCATCAGCAGTGCTCTATCTTGGTTCTTTTTTATGCTCGCTAGAAACCCAACCGTCAGAGATAGGATTCTAGAAGAGATTCACACACATTTAAAGGTATGTTAATAGAGTTTACTATCTATTGTAACTACTATTATTTTGTTTATCATTTATATTTTATTATTTATAAGTTATTATTATATCTCTAGTTTAAATATTGGGATAGTTGTTGATTTTTGTTATTTTTCTTTTAAGAAATAACAGAGAATTGTTTTTATTATTGCTATGGTTTTTGTTGTTCATTACAAAGAAAGAAAAAGAATATTAAATAGATGGAGCCTTCATCTCAAACAAGGAAACACAATAAAGAAAATGAATTGAAAATCCCTTGATTGTAGCAACTGCAACGTTCCAAAGACAAGCTGGCATATTGACTTGTTTGTAACCTCACTAAGGAAATGATGTAAAAGTTGATCTTTGCACATCTTTTCTTTTTATTCTATTTTCTAACATTCCCCCTCAAGTTGAGTAGTGAGGTCTCCAATACTCAACTTACTAAGACAATTGTTGAATATTCTTCCGTTGACGGCTTTAGTTAAAATGTCTGCAAGTTGATCTTCTGATCGGACGAATGGAAGTTCTATAATCCCTGCTTCGAGTTTTTCTTTTATGATGTTCCTATTGACCTCCACGTGCTTTGTACGATCATGTTGAACAGGATTTTTCGAAATTTGAATTGCGGCCTTGTTACCCATGATTCTACTAGCTTCGTTTTGGAGAAAACCAATTTCTGTCATAAGTTTGCGTATCCATAGAACCTCTGCCACGCCCCGTGCAATTCCTCGGAATTCTGCTTCGGCACTCGATAAGGCTACGACCTTCTGCTTTTTGCTTCTCCATGTAACTAAATTTCCACCAACTAAAGTGAAGTACCCTGATGTTGATCTTCCATCATCTTTGTCCCCTGCCCAGTCTGCATCAGTATACACGTGAACTTTTAGGTGTTTGTTTTGTTGGAAGAGAACCCTGTAGCCTGTTGTCCCTTTGAGATATCTGATAATTCTCCATACTGCTTCCATGTGAGTGTTTTGAGGTTGATGCATAAATTTACTCACCACCCCCACTGCATATGCGATGTCTGGAAGAGTATGTGAGAGATATATTAATTTTCCTACCAAGCGTTGGTACCTTCTTTGTCTGCCAGTTCCCCTCCTTCTTCCATATGGAGTTTATGATTAACCATCATTGGCGTGTCGGTCGGTTTGCAGTCGATCATTCCTGTCTCAGCTAAAAGATCAAGAATATATTTTTTTTTACATATAAAAATACCCTTTTTAGATCTTAATACTTCAATTCCCAGAAAGTACTTAAGTCTTCCTAGGTCCTTTATTTCAAATTTTTTAAACAAATTTGCTTTCAACTTTTTCATTTCTTCATCATCGTTCCCTGTAATGATCATGTCATCAACATATATTATTAAACAAGTTACAAGGTTACCTCTGTTTTTAAGAAAGAGTATATGATCTGAATTGCTTTGTCGATATCCATATCCCTTCATTGCTAGGGTGAATCGACCAAACCAAGCTCTAGGAGACTATTTCAGTCTATATATGGTTCTTTTTAAGCGACGGACTTCCTTTGTTTTGAAATTTTCTGTGAACCCGGGTGGAGCTTCCATGTATACTTCTTCTTTCAATTCTCCATGAAGAAATGCATTTTTAACATCAAATTGATGAAGAGGCCATCCTTAATTTGCAGCGATCGAGAAAAGGACCCTGATTGTGTTAATCTTGGCTACCGGAGAGAATGTTTCTTGGTAGTCAATCTCATACGTTTGAGTGTAGCCTTTAGCCACCAACCGTGCTTTGTATCTTTCAATGGTTCCGTCTGGTTTATGCTTAATCGTGAAGACCCATCGACATCCTACAGGTTTTTTCCTGTTGGCCGGTCACATATTTCCCATGTATCATTTTTAATTAGTGCTTTCATCTCTGTTTCCATAGCATCCTTCCAGTTCGTTAATTTTAACGCTTGTTCCCCAGAATTTGGAATTTGGTCAGCGTATAGAGAGGCGTTAAATGCCTTAGCTTATTTAGATAGTTTCGCCTCCGCTATGTTGGTTATGGGATATCTGGAGGATTTAGATTGTTTTTCTGGTAAGTATCTCTTTGCAGGAATTCCTCGGTTGGCTCTTGGTGGAATAACATATCTTTCAGTTATTTCTCCTTCTCTTGTTTCTTCTTGTTCCTCCTGCACTATTTGTTCTACTTCTATCTCATGATTGTCAGATATATTAATATTTTCATGAGACTCTTCATCTATTATATTTTCAAATGTTTGAGAATTACTTACACCGGCCGTCAGGTCAGGAGGATTTGGGTCCAGAACACTGATTGTTGGTCCACTAGATTGTTGTGAAGTCGATGACTTATCTTGGGTACTGTGATTAACTTCTTCGGATGATGGGGCCTATTTTGGAACCCATTCTAGCCAACTCAGTGTGTCATGATCGTTCTCCCCCTCACCACTGTGTTGGGAGGCATAAAAGAATTCGGTTTCAAGAAAGTCGCAGTTCATGGTAGTGTATACATGACGTTTTGCAGGGCAATAACACCGACACCATAACCTAAAAATACACATTTTTCAGCACACGAGTCAAGTTTGTCTCGCTTGATTTTGGGTATGTGAACAAAGGCGGAGCACCCAAATATACGTGGTTGTAAGGTAAGGGCGGCTGGCAATTTGGTAAAATCTGAAAGAGCTTGAAGAGGTGTTTTAAGGTCAAGAGCTTTGGTTGGTAGTTGATTGATAAGATATGTGGCAGTAGCGAGAGCTTCGGGCCAAAAAGACTTAGGAACTTGGGATTCAATCAATAGGGCTCGAGTTATTTCTAAGAGAATGCGGTTTTTTTCGTTCGACGGTGCCGTTTTGTTCGGGAGTGTAGGAGCATGATGTTTGGTGAATTATTCCTTTTGTTTGACAAAATTGTTTCATCGAATCATTTATGTATTCTCCACCATTATCGGATCGAAGAACTTGGATGTTGGTTTTGAATTGTGTTTGTATCATGTCATAAAACATAGTAAATTTATCAAAAACTTCATATTTATGTTTTAGGAAATAAATCCATGTCATACGAGTGCAGTCATCAACAAAGAGGACGAAAAACCGAAAATTTTGTCCTCCGACAACTTTTGTCGGTCGCCATAACGTCCGAATGGATAAGGGAAAAAGGTAAATTAACTCGTGTGTTATTTAGTTTAAAAGTATGTCTATGGCTTTTAGCCAAGACACAAGTTTTACAACTTAACGTTTCATTGGAAGGAAAAAGTTTTGGAAATAAAATATGCAAATAACCGACAGATGGATGCCCCAATCTCCTATGCCACAACCACGCTTCTCTTTTCATATTTCCATGAGCCAACATCACAGTACCATGAGTCACTTCTTCCACATAGTACAATCCTTGGCGTTCAGTGTCACGCCCAATGATCGGTCCCGTCCTGATATCCTGTAAGATGCAGAAGGTCGGATTCATTAACACAGTACAATTTAATTCTTTTGTCACGTGACTAATGGATAATAGTTTATGCGACAAAGAAGGGACGTAAAGACAGTTTGAAAATTTTAAAGTGGGAGAGATTTCAACGATTCCCCCTCCCTTTACGGGAACTATTCCCCCATTTGCGGTTTTTATGTGGTTAATTTTAGGTTTAGTATTTAATATTATGTCGGATAAGTCGAAAGTCATGGTGTCCATAGCACCACAATCAAAAATCAACGATTCACTTGAATTTTTACACGTTTGGGCCATATTAACTTCTCCTATATTCTTTTCATTTATTTTGTGAAAAAAAAAATCTTGTGGAACGTTCTCAATGTTTTGGCCAGTATCATAATTAATAGATTCTATAGGAATTTTATTTGACTTAACAAGTTTTTCAAGGGGGTAATTTAACATTTTTCTAACTGTAGGGTCTAAAAAAGAATGGTTGCAAATACAAGGGTTTGAAACTAGTGTTTCAAACCCATTACCTATGTTATCAAAATCACCAGATCGGGGTCCTTCTTCTCCGGCCGATACACCTGTTGATACCATTCCACCAAATCCTCCACTTCTCTCACAACTATGTGACTGGCTGACGCCGCTGTTTGTGGCTTCCGAGTTGCTCACGGCAGCGGCGGCCTTACCTCGGTCATTGTTTCCCTTCTTGTGGCCGTCTGTCCACCAATCGGGGAACCCGACCAGTTTAAAACATTGATCTTTTGTGTGTTTAGTAATGCCACAATGAGTGCATTTCAGTCGGCCGAGGGTAATGGATACGCACCCTCAGCCGAGGGTAATGGATCCCATCTAAGAATCTCCCTTTTAATGGGGTCGAACTTCCGATCTAATGCATTCAAGAACTGAAAAAGTTTTTGCTCCGCCCTAATTTTGTTGTAGGTGGCAATGTCAACAGAACATGTCATAGGGTTTGGATCGATTTCACCCCATATACCTTGCATGGTTATCCAGATATCTTCAAGAGGTATGCCATCTTGTTTGAATTCGTTAGCTTTGACATGTAAATCAAATGTTTGCAATTTATCTTTCCCGCTGCTATATGTGATTACAAGGGCGTCCCATAGCGATTTCGATGTCGGAAACTCGGTGAGATTGCTGGCGAGAGATGGTTCGATATTTTGTATGAGCCATGAGAAAACCACTAAGTCATCTTGTTCCCACTGATCGTATTTATCGTCAGTTGGGTCTGGTGGTGGTGGTTTTCCAGAAAGATGACTCAGAAATGCTTTTGATTTTCCGCCTGTGGCTACACGGATCATTCTTGCCCAAAGGGCATAATTTTGGCTGTTTAATTTGAGACTGATTGTGAGGCTATCAGAAAGCTTGTGGTTTGGGTTTTGGGAATTAAGACCATTCCGAAGAATGTTTGCGATCGGTATTGACCTGGTTGTTGTCATTGGACATGGCAGTTTTTGAGAGTTGTAAAGAAGCAAGGCTGGGGTAGATGATGAGCAAGAGTATATGAATTGATTCAAGGATCACTCACTGCTTTGATACCATCTTTTAAGAAATAACAGAGAATTGTTTTTATTATTGCTATGGTTTTTGTTGCTCATTACAAAGAAAGAAAAAGAATATTAAATAGATGGAGCCTTCATCTCAAACAAGGAAACACAATAAAGAAAATGAATTGAAAATCCCTTGATTGTAGCAACTGCAACATTCCAAAGACAAGCTGGCATATTGACTTATTTGTAACCTCAATAAGGAAATGATGTAAAAGTTGATCTTTGCACATCTTTTCTTTTTATTCTAATTTCTAACAATTTTCATTTGATCTATAAATATATATAAAGAGCTCAGGTTTTCAGTTATTTAATACACACGATACCTTTTTTGAAAGTTTTTTCTAATTTTTTTTTTTGAATTCTTTAGATCAGTGCATGTAAAAGATGGAACACTAAAGAGTTGGACAAAATGATTTACCTTCATGGAGCTCTATGTGAATCTTTAAGGTTATATCCCCCTGTCCCTTTCAATAACAAATCTCCGCTACAACCAGATATCCTTCCAAGTGGCCACCAAGTCGATCAAAACACCAACATTATTCTCTCTTTTTATTCTATGGGAAGGATGGAATCAATATGGGGGGTGGACTGCAAGGAGTTTAAACCTGAAAGGTGGATTTCTGATAGTGGAGGAATCAAACATGAGCCATCATACAAGTTCCCAACATTCAATGCCGGACCAAGAGCTTGTTAGGTAAGAATATGGCTTTGTTTCAGCTGAAGATGGTGGCAACCACGATAATCTACCATTACCATATTCAGCTAGTGAAAGATCATCCCGTGCTTCCAGCAGAGTCTATGGTACTTATGATGAAGCATGGTCTCAAGGTCAAATTGAACAAAAGAGATGGACTGAACTAAAATTAAGTACCGTATCTAATGAAAATAATTTTATAGTGTGTTATTTGCTATATTGTGAAATTTATATTATTTTATAACCTCATTGTATACTAGGGTTTGAATAATTTTATTGTGTGTTATTTTGCTATTGTAAACTTAATATATGATAAACTTAGGTTTTAATGTGAGAAAAATTTGGTGATCTTGTAATTGAGAAAAAGAATAGCATATGTAACATCTAAATGTACTAATTAGTCTGAAAGTAACAGATCATGGTTAAGTTCTAAAATATCATAGTCATCAACTCATTATCCGACGCTTATAAGTCAAACCACTTGTTATCCAGTGATAAAGACCAAAGAGTAGAAACAAGACGTAATTAAAATTGTTCTTTCAACATACAAATATATCAAACACATGAACACGATCAAGTCACTGATTACTAGTCGACAAATAACACATTCATGTCTAGCAAAGTTTACAAGTTCAATTGAATACATATGCAAATTATAATCTAACAAGTGAGAGTGATCGCAAGAAACAATTAGCCAAGCATAAAAACCAAATAGATAAATATTGCCGCAATGCCACCATACAAT